>NC_052674.1:14377105-14602105 GCF_016802725.1 Solenopsis invicta | reverse complement strand
TAATGAATAAAGATGGTAAAAGTGTGTGAGGTATTTGGGTGTACAACAATCGAAAAAGAAAGACTATCTATGCATAAATTTCCTAAGAATGTGGAACATCGAAATGCGTGGGTAGCTTGGATTAACCGTTCCGGGTGGAGTCTGAAATGTAATAGCAGAGTTTGTGAAATATTTTATAAGATTCATAAAATATTGAAACATGCCTTCAGATGTGTGAATGTTTATCACGTATTGTCTATTTTGTTGCAGTTGCACTTTGTTCCTGAGGACTATGTGGAGCACACAAGAGGAAATGGAATTCATCGAAGGCTGAAAACATCTGCTATTCCCTCATTGCAAATAGAGGAAATTCAAGACAGTGAAAATCATTGTAATCCAAAAATTATACGAAGATTTCGACAAACCGCACAATGTTTGAAGGATATAACAAATATCCCTATTATAGGTAAAGAAAAAGAGAATGAGTATGCATACTGCTTGAAAATATTAACTTGTGATGAAGTAAGTATTCTCTCGATTTTTATCATTTTTGTGCCAAAATATCATATATGCTGCGTTCCGATATTCACTGCCAGTACTGAAAATCTATAGTATACGTAACGGAAACTATAGATTTTCAGTACTGGCAGCGAGAATATTGGAACGCAGCTATAGTGTTTGTAAAAATAATTTTTTTCTGATAAATACATTCTCCCAGCAGGTACAGGACTGTTTAGAAGTAGGAAATACTCATAAAGGTGAGGAATTACGGCTGAGTATAAGATGGTTGAAAGATGAACATAGTGATGTCACACATGCAATGAAAACCATCGATAATGAATCTGCATCTTGTTCAACGCCATCAACCAAACATCCATTGTTGACGAGTAGACAAACTGCATCATCGGCTTTATTGCAAGAGGACATGACAGTATCAGTGGCACAAAAAACTTCCGACAATGATTGCAATAATCAGGTAAAGGATTTTTCTTTTCTTTTCCAGGTTTGTTTGAAATTGTGATCGACGTTTTGTATATATTTGTTTATGCATTCGTTTTTAGTTGGGTGCAATCACTGCTGATATACTGGACAACCAAGAAACTTTGCAAACAAAAGAAGCATTATTAAAAGAACTTGAAAAAAAGAATAATATAATAGAAAGTCTAAAAAAACAAATTGCTGCAACGGATCTCAGTTTGCAAAATATTACAAAACTGTATAAAGTGACTAAAAAAAATTACTTCGATGAAAAGAAACGTTTAAAGAGACTATAAGAATATCATTTTAAAAGCCATGCAGGTGTGTCCGCAACATTACGACCAGATCAGATTAGAGCGTTAAGTAGAAAGTCCACTAATGATGTGAAATGGAGTCTTGCAACTATAACAGATGCTTTGGAATTTAAGTTTAAATGGGGAATTCATGGTTATGAAGCTTTTGTGAAACGTGTTCCGATTTATCCTACTGCACGAAATTTGCAGAGAAAGTTGCAGCATATACAATTTGATAGTAATATTCTAGAGGAGATATTTTATATGCTGCAATGTGAAATGACAAAATTACAACCTTACGAAAAAGACTGTGTAATAGTAATGGATGAGATGGCCATCAAGGATGAGAAGGTGTTTGATCCAAGTAGTAAACAGTTTATTGGGTCTTGTACTTTTCCTACGCATTCCGGAATAGCCAATAAAATTTTAGTATTTCTACTTTAGGTAGGCTTAACAACTCGTTGGAAATCCACCGTGGCCTATTACTTTACTAAATCCACTGACTTAAAATATAAGGAAAGCAATGTAAATGCAACTGGTTCAGCATTGAAGAATATTGTTCTAAACATTATTGAGAAATCAGAAAACATTGGTTTACAAGTTCATGCAATAGTCAGTGATATGGGTACGGATAATAGAGCTATGTGGAATGCTTTTGAAGTCGGTTGCTCAAGACATCATGTCAATGTTTCTGTTCAACATCCAATTAGGGCAGAAGATAAACTGTTTTTTATTCCAGACCCTGTTCCCGTTTTTAAAAATATTGCTTGTATGCTAAATAGCCATAAAGTTATTATTTTGCCCCATGACATTTGTCAATCCGAAAATCTTAGCTATCTACAGGTTCACTTGCAACATTTGGATAGACTTCTAAACCATGAGAACAATTTTGAATTAAAGATTGCCTTTAGACTTATTGAAACTTACTTGCACTGTCAAGATCAATATAAAAAAATGAAAGTTTCAACTGCACGATCAGTTTTTAATAAAAGAACTGAAGCCGCATTGAAAATGTTAGCCAAAAGAATGAATGATTCTGCTATTGAAACTACAGCATTTTTTATTAATCTCGTTAGCCAATGGTTTGCTCCTATGTCAAACAGAAGCAGATATTTAGGTCTCAGTAAAAATAATATTGAAAATTATAACGAAGCAATATATCACCTTAAAAAGACTCGTACTGTAGGATAATATGATTTTAAGAAGGATAAAATAGAAATAAATATAATGATTAAAGATAGTTGTTATTAATAATGTCGCAATTTAATCAAATACGCGATTTAAATAGTTACATATACGTATAGAGCGAATCTTGTCGCTTCAGTCGAATTAATAATATCAATCGTCTCTTGCAAAAGTTCACGTAAAAGGAAAAACGAACTCGTGGCTAACTCTGAATTTCCGCACTCTGTCTCTGTTTATCTCTTACTCTGTCCTTATACACTCTGTCTCTGACACGGAGCACTGTCTCGGCTCGCGACTCACAGCGGACTCCCGCTCGCTCGCGCTCTTCCAAATTCCGACAACATATAAGGTCATTACGATTATCGACCGATAACAATCGATCTTCGATCCCTCGATCCTTGTCCGATATCTATTCTCCTACAGCTCGGCCATTCCTGCTGCTACATTCGCCCTCGAATGTACATCTTCGACCTGCGTCATTCGGAAACCTCGTCATCATCTTCAGAATAATCATGATCGTCCTCGCTAACCCATGGCTTCATGTAGTCAGCCGACGTCGTTGTCCGACTTGGACCCTCACTCTCACCAATTTTTTGCACCACATATCTATGGTTGCGCAGGACTCTGATAATCTCGTATGGTCCTAAGAACTTGCCAGAAAGCTTCATCCCTGGGCCTCGCTGAGTGCGCTTGATAGCGACCATCTCTCCTTCGCGATAATCTCTAGGCTTCTTTCTTCTCCTGTCGAAACTCCGCTTGTTCTCCTGCTGCATTTTGACGATGTTTTTCCTCGCCTCAGCTCGCAATTCTTCTCGGGCGTCTTGAAAAGACTCCAGTCGCTCCTTCTCCAATATCTCCTTAATTTCTGGACAATCCTTCAACCTCGGATGTGTCCCTAAAAGCACTTGGAACGGAGATAAACATAAGCTTCGATGAGGTGCAGCATTCAGATACTGCTGTGCTGTATCAAGGTGCCGATACCATTCATGCGGTTTTGGAGCAGCCAACTTGGTCAGTAGCGGTATGAGCGTTCTGTTGACTCGCTCAACCTGTCCATTCGCTCTCGGTACACCTGTTGTTATTAAAATGTGCTCGATGTTTTGTACCTTACAGTACTCCTCAAACTCGCTCGATGTAAAAGCAGTTCCTCGGTCAGTGACAATCCGTCGTGGATTGCAAAAAACTGCCGCTTGCTTCCTCAGGCGCGTTAAAACCTCATGCGTACTCGTAGACTTTGTAGCGTAGAGCCACACAAACTTGGAGAAAGCGTCGATAACTACGAGAATGTGATGATAAGTCTTCTTCGTCGACGGCAACGGTCCCAGATGATCCATATGCAGGGTATCCAACGGAACCTTCCCCTTCTCAATGGGATGCAAAAAACATTCCTGCTTTCCTTGCTTTCTCTCGGCTAGAATGCACGCAACACAATTGCGCACAATTTCCTCGACTCTTCGTCGTAAATTTGGAATCCAGTAGTCATTCTTTACTAAACTTTCAGTCTTGTTCACCGAAAAATGGCCTTGCTCATGTGCTCGACGAATAATCTGCGCCTGCATTCTTCTTGGTACCACAAGCTGTAGATCACCATCGGATTCTCTAAACAGTAGGTTACCTCGTAACGTGTACTCCTGTGCTTGTCCGCGAGAAACTAATTCGCGAAGCCTCTTCACACCATCGTCTTCCTCTTGAGCTCTCCTGAGCCTAGCTGTCAACCCAGCGTCTGTCTCGTCGATAACCAAACACGCCGGTAACGGATTACGACTGAGCGCATCAACATGCACCATGCTCTTTCCAGGACGATGCTCTATGGTATAGTGGAACTCTTCCAGAAGCAATGCCCATCTGGCAACCCGTACGCACAGATCCTTTTTATTCATTGTCAACGTGAAAGCACGACAGTCGGTCACGATTTTGAATGTGATGCCCAGCAAATAAACGCGAAATTTCTTCAACGCCTTTATTATAGCCAAGACCTCCAACTCGTAGCTCGGGTATTTAGCTTCAGCCGATGTCGTTTTCCCGCTTGAATAATAAACAGGATGAAAAAGGTTGTCCTCGTTGCCTCTCTGAAGTAATATTGCACCATATCCAAGCGCCGAAGCGTCCGTATGCAACTCAATCTCTGCTCCCGCCCGGTACAGACTTAATACTGGTCCTTCGCTCAGCATCTTCTTCAACCTCTCGAAGGCATTCTTCTCTGCCGCGCCAAAATTGAATTTTACGCCTGTTTTCAGCAGACTCGACAATGGATGTGCTATTGCAGCATAACCTGGAATAAATTTTCTAAAGTAGCCGCTCAAGCCCAGAAAACTTTGTACCTGCTTAACATTAGTCGGCTCCGGAAAACGTCGAACTGCCTCAGTCTTTTTATTGGATGGGCGCACTTGTCCCGCCTCAATAACGTGCCCCAAAAACTCCACTCTCGTCTGTAGAAAGCAGCATTTCTTCCAGTTGATGTCAAGGCCAGCCTCACTGGCAACCTTGAGCACTCTCTCGAGCCTCTTCAGTCCGATATCAACATCATTTGAAGGAATGATCAAATCGTCCATGTCCGCCATCACTATCCCTTCTCGTATCAGGTCTCTAAAAATTAAATTAACAAATCTTTGAAATACGGCCGGCGAATTACACAAGCCAAACGGAACCTTCAAGAATTCGTAGTGTCCGTCAGGGACAACAAAAGCCGTATATTTTCGACTTGACTCCTCTACTGCTACGTGGAAGAAACCATTTCTCAGGTCAAGCGTGGTAAACAACAGAGCGCCTTGCAATAGGTCTATCTCGTCCTCTATTAACGGTAACGGATACCGATTCTTGAGAATCTTTTTATTTAGATGACGATAATCCACACACAACCTGGCCGCCCCGTCCTTCTTCCGGACCAATACCACAGGACTGGCATACTCCGATATCGATGGCTGAATAATTCCCTCCGCAAGCCATTCGTCGATTTGTGCGTTGACCTCCTCTCTTTCCGACGGAGATAATCGCCTGGCAGACTGGTAGACTGGTTCTTCGTCCTTTAGTATAAGTTTCATTTTAATATTAGTTTCGCGCGCTTTATTCGGCTTATAATTTTCAATAAGGTTTTGTAACGATGCTCTTTGCTCCGCATTTCCCGCGCCGGTCACGTCCACGTGATTTATCTCAAAATCCGCGTGTGTCAAATTTATATTAAATATTTCCGGTATCGAATGCTTATTCTCGCATGTTGACTCTTGTAACGGACTAATGGAAATTTTTCCTGCTTTGAAATTGACCTCGACAGCATCCAAGAAGTTGGTTCCCAATAACATTTGATGTCGCATTAACGTGTCCGAGACTACTTGTATACACACGGAATAGTTGTGTTCGTCAACACGAATTTCGGCCTCGAATTCTCCTAGGGTCGTGTTATTATCTGATCCCACTCCACGGAATCGCATTCCGCCTAATTTCAATCGCGGTGAGCCTAATTTTACGTATTCATCCGCGCGCATCAGTGTAAGATCGCTTCCGGAATCTATTAATGCCTTTATTTGATGACCTTGGATCGAAACGTCTTTAACATATTTTTGGTTCCTAGATCGCGTTGCGGTAAGACAGCTTTTCGAAGTTCCCGCTTTTTTCGGGCATTTAGACGCAATATGTCCGCGTTCGTTACATGCAAAGCATTTCGCGCCTTGATCTTTAGTCGGACAGTTTGCCCCCAGATGATCTCGCATACCACAATTATGGCAATGTCTAACTGTATCTGTCGGCCTTCTTTTCGCGTCACCTTTCTCAGTCTTCTCCTCTCTATTCGCGACACCGTTTCTTTTTTCAAATTTTGCCGAGTTAAACGCACCTCGCTCTCGCAGGGTTACCTTTTCAAATGCATTCAGAAGCGCCTCCACTGTGTCAAACCTTTGGATACGTGCCTGGTTTCGAAGCGCATCGTCTGGTATGCCCTCGACAATATATTCCAGCATCTCGTCGTTGTTGATAGGAACACGGTTTCCGGTAATGATCTTCTCGTGGACATACTCATGGAACGTCTCTTCTTTTTTCCACATCCGGTCCTCGAATTTTTTCCTTAGTGCCATCTTGGACTGACGGTGCTGAAACATGCTCCGCAATTCACCGAGAAGAGCGTCGAACGACATCGCAACATATTCCGGTTTCGAATGTATCCATTCCAGCGCTTTGCCCTTCAGTCGCATAGCGATTATTAGTCTAGCCGTATCATCTTCTAGTTTATACGTTGTCTTCAATAAACGGATCTGATTTTCCCATGTCTCGTAATGCACTGATTTACCATCAAAATAACCGAGTAAATCCGCGATAGCAGTTACATTTATTTTTGATTGTGCAGATTGAGTTCGTACGATATCATTGTTAGTGTTTTGATTTTCGTTAATTGCCACGCGTTCCATCCGCTGATTTTGTCGCAACATCTCTATTTCGCGCCGCGCTAATTCTAACTCGCGTCGCGCTATTTCTCTCTCTCTTTCGTAAAGCTCAATTTCCGATAGTCGTGCGCTTGTACCTTGCTGCGTCCTTGAAACGCTAGCCTGTGAGACATCCTCCGCATCGCCACGCCGATCGCGAGACTCTTCGTTATCCTCGCGTAGCCACTCGCCATTCGGATCAGCCTCCATCAGACGACAGATCAATTCGTTCTTCGTTCCCGCCGTCGATAGATTATGTCTTTTTAGCATCTCCTTAAGTGCCTCTACTTTGTACTTAGTCGGATCCTTCATTATTGCATGCTGAATATTGTCCATTGCGACTTGCACGCAACTCACTTATAAGTCTCACAATATATTACACAATAACAGGTGTCTTTGTCTCTCGCGAAATTTCCTTGTGAGTCACTTATGTACACAACACTCTGTTTTCGTGTTTGTCTCTTTGTCCGATATCACTGTGTAACGACGCGCGTTGAACTGTTCTCGCATTCCAACGGTTTTCGCATGTAATATGTAATATAATATAATATGCGTTACGGCACTTATCGCTGGACGAGCTTATCGCTGGACGAGCTTTATCGCTGGACGAGCTTTATCGCTGGACGAGCTTTATCGCTGGACGAGCTTTATCGCTGGACGAGCTTTATCGCTGGACGAGCTTTATCGCTGGACGAGCTTTATCGCTGGACGAGCTTTATCGCTGGACGAGCTTTATCGCTGGACGAGCCCCCAGATTGTAGGATAATATGATTTTAAGAAGGATAAAATAGAAATAAATATAATGATTAAAGATAGTTGTTATTAATAATGTCGCAATTTAATCAAATACGCGATTTAAATAGTTACATATACGTATAGAGCGAATCTTGTCGCTTCAGTCGAATTAATAATATCAATCGTCTCTTGCAAAAGTTCACGTAAAAGGAAAAACGAACTCGTGGCTAACTCTGAATTTCCGCACTCTGTCTCTGTTTATCTCTTACTCTGTCCTTATACACTCTGTCTCTGACACGGAGCACTGTCTCGGCTCGCGACTCACAGCGGACTCCCGCTCGCTCGCGCTCTTCCAAATTCCGACAACATATAAGGTCATTACGATTATCGACCGATAACAATCGATCTTCGATCCCTCGATCCTTGTCCGATATCTATTCTCCTACAGTACTATTTTCCAAAACATGAGTATTGGGGTAAAAGGACAGTGGAAACCAGTGCAGACTGGTGTCATTATGGCCATTGAGAGCATTCTGCAACTACAAGATTTTCTTCTTAACAAACGGGGTTACAAATTTGTTCTGACCGGCCGCTTCACACAGGATTGCTTAGAAAATTTATTTTTGCTGCTCCGTTTTAAATTGCCTACCCCGAATGCTTTGCAAGTGAAGCAAAATTTGAAACTCATTATTATGACACAAATTTCCTCTTACTCCAAAGTAATCAGTTATGACACTGACATTTCAGTGGATGAGCTCGAAAGTATTAATATAAATTTCTTAGACGTGTCAAAACAATTGACAACTGAAAAATGCCACAAAAGAAGGTTGAAACATTCATGGAAGCTTCAGCTATTCATGTACCAGAACTGACAGATGTTCATTTAAACTTGTTAGATAAGTGGGAATGGCCAATCATATATGATATCGCTGGAGCTGTGATACGTAGCATTAAGAAAGTGTGCAATACTTGTGATGTATGTTTTAATGCTGTATTATGGCAAGGTCCTAATAATCATCCATATGGATTTGTTATTGATTTACATGATTATAAGGATGGTAAATTATATAAAGTGTCTGACGATTGTTTCAAAGCTATGAAAGCAGAAATAACGTTTCGACAACTTAGAAACACTCTAAAAACAGTAACTTATATAAACATCAGAAACTTTATGGTTGAGAAACTGCAATACGTGTGGGATGGAACATATATTCCATCTTGCCATAACATCGGTCACAAAATCCTAACTAGATTTTTTACAATGAGATTAAGAATGTATTGTTTGAAACAAAAGGAGCAGTATTCCAAAGAAAAAAAAAGCATATACAATAGCAAGACTATGGCTATGCATGCTATAGTTAAATGAAAGAAAGCCTCTGATACTATAGTGCAATTTACAAGAACATAGTCGATCTCCAATCAACATAGTTGAGAAAGTAATTCTTTTGCAACATTAAAGAAATTTTTTTTATTCAACAGTAACAGCATTGATTTCATGAGAAAAATATATTTTTTTTTTACACTTACTGGTCGTATGTAACTGTATACATGTATCTATATCATATGTATTTATATCGTGCAATTTTATTTTCTCTTATAAGTTCGAAATTCAGTATTACTATTATAATTCTTTTTTTACGAATTACGAATATATATGTTATGTATTTATGTTATGATTTATGTATTTATGTTAAGGCTCGAATAAAAAAGTAAACACATTATGTATGATTGCCATTTATTTTAAAGACAGTATGAGGTATAACAAATATAACGGATGATTATAAAACTCGTAATCAGAAAAATATTACAAATAATATGACACAATGAACACAAGTGTTTAGGTCTATTTCCTTGTTGTACACTTCTTGGAATTACATTTAGTAGCGGTAGACTGTAACTTGCGCAATGCCTTCTCCATTTTGGCAATCTCACTGAACATCTTACATAACTGCTGCAGGCCTAAGTCACGTTCAACTCTCAGATCTTGAATAACTTGTGATGCTTTGCTACACTGCAATTTCATTTCCTCAATTGTATAGCATTCTGTTTTGGAAAATAGAAAAGGGATTGAATGTCTCTCTTCAATAGCACGAATCTGTAACATACGTTATAACACAAATGAAAATTTTAATTGACATTTTATACAATTGTAAGCACATGACATTGGATACGTTCAGGAAATAACGATTGCACAACAGCTAAGTAACTAGTCAATGTAATTGGTCTAAATTTAAAGATCTAATAGTACAAGCCATTAATCACTGACCGCTCACTGATCGCTGTTTTCCAAAAGCGGCTATTAATACTGACCTTTGCAGAATATTCATTTGATACTTGAACAGAAGTAGTATCAGTCTCGTTACATTGTTTTTCCATTTTTATTTAATGAACTGGTTCCTAGACAGTGAACAAAACAAATGTCACATTATGATAATAACATTACTTACTTTATCATTTCAATAAGATATAAGTAAAAGTACTAGAGTAGGCATCAGCGAAATAAATCATTTTTATTTCTGACTCTTACTTCACAGTACGCTTGTAAGTGTAAGAGCTGAAGTTGGACGAAGTTGGACTAAGAAATAAAAATAATTTATTTTGCTTACGCCTTTTTTTAGCTTTATTTTACACTTCTCACTTCTTACGCCTACTCTTACTTTTTACTCCGCGTATTGTAGACGACGCTTCAGAGGTTAGTTTTTTCAGCTGTGGGCCCGATAGGAACCATGGTGGTGGTATAGGACTCTAGGTGGGGGTAGAGTTGTCGCTTCTCTGATCATATAGGACTCTACACTAGTCTAGCCGAAGCGTGTAAATAGATAGTTAAGTTCTTTCGTTTAGATGTAAACCGCGTGGATAAACCTTTAGTCTCCGCCGCGCAACTAGTAATCCGATTACCAGCGATTGACTGGACGAGCTCTCCTTATTATCTATTTATTATCTCTTTATTATCTCTTTACTATCTCTTTTATTTTGTTCTCTCATTCATTTTGTTAACGCTTCTTTGCAATTGTTATGTTCAGTAATAAAGCATTCTCTAGCTTTTTCTACTTAAAACACTGGGTATAATCATTACGGACACCTGACCAACCGACGAGCCTTATCCGGTCCGATCCCGAAGTTCCCGCACCGCACCGAACCGACCGAAAACGCGTACCGTTACAAATATTGCAAATGTACCAGGGATGGCCTTGAGTATTTCGCTCGAGCACAAGGAAATCCTTATGATAAGCATATTTACATTCGTACATATGTTCAATGCTTTCTGTCGCAATGTGACGCAATTAAATATCACACACGTGTCTTGCACACACTTGCTTGAATGATAAATTGCGTGCCTGCATGCGTGCGTGCGTGCGTGCGTGGGTGCCTTCGTGCGTGTGTGTACATAAATGTCAAGGGAGTAACTCGTTCGACCACGTTGCGATTGACCACAGTCATTCACAGCACCCGGTGCATAGAGTTTTTCTACTGTTCAAGCCTTGTGAGTAGCTGATAGTCAATCGCAACGTGGTCAAAAGATCGCCAACCGTTTATCAAGAATATAAAAATAAGTTATATATATATATATATATATATATATATATGTGTATATGTATATATGTACATTTATATTTATTATCTTTATCTCTTGAGAAATTAAAGTGGATTGGTTATACTTATTGCATATTTCATTCCACGCAAGATCTTTATCTTTTAGCGTTGTGCTATCGCTTTTTTTAATTTCAATTATATGTTTGTATTCAGTGAGGATTTGCAAAAATACTTTACGTTCTAAAGCCCTATAATGTTTATTTTTACTGGGGAGATTAGATTTCTCCATAGTGCATGACATTCAATAAGTAAAATTATATTTATTAATAACTTTTTACAAATAAGTAATTATCATTAAACAATAGAATTATCTTTTAATAATCTTTTATTAAATGTATGGCTCCAAACGGATTTAAACTTACCCTAAATGCACACGTACAGGACACGTCAAAGCGTTATGCGTGGTAAGATAGCCAATTCTTTTGCTTTTACGAAAAAAATTAAGAGAGCAAAAAAATGATCGGTTTCTTCGCCTCACGTAACGAATTGTGCTGGAGGCTATTTTATCGGCAATTTTATCACGCAGTGTAAAATGTGGATCACAGCAAAAACTGAGAGACATCACGGTGGAAGACGTGAAAGTGCAGTATTAAGTTTTTAACTGTTTAGTATGAGTAATCAGATCAGCAGACTGTCCTGCATGTGGTACATTACTCAGTGCTTGAACAATAAATTTATCTTTCAGAGGGACGGTATCTCAAAGGATTCGACCGGCATAATTCGGAACATAAGCGAACATACAAATTTGTAAGAACTCTGCTTAACGCAGCTCAGCTAGAGTGCGCTGAATGTGTCAACATTGGTTTATCTTGAGCGCCTACTTGTGCAGAGAAAAAGCATAACCTCAGCCAACAGGAAGCAAATTATGCTGATGAAGACTATTTTATTGGCTATTTTATCAGGGAGTGTGAAATGTGGATTACTCTCAAATACTGAGAGACATCACAGTGGAAGACGTGTAAGTGTAGTATTACATTTTAAACTGTTTGGTATCAGTAATGGCACAGATCAGAAAAGACTATCCTGCATGTGGTACATTACTCAGTGCTTGAACAATAAATTTATCTTTCAGAGTGACAGTGTCTCAAAGGATTACGACAGACATAATCCGGAACATAAACGGAAATATAATTATATAAAAACTGTGTTTAACACAGCTCAGCTAGTCGCTGAATGTGCCATCATTACGTTGATTTATCTTAAATGTGTAATTACTTATGCAAAAATAGATATAACAACTGCCAACTGGAAACGAATAGTGCTGGGAGCTATTTTATTGGTATCTACAGTTCGAAATGATCAGGCAGTGCTGAATGTGGATTATTGTCAAATATTGAAAGACATCACAGTGGAAGACATGTAAGTCTTTTCAATTCACTTAATGCACTTGTTTACTGTATGAAAATAGAACAAACTAAAAAATGCGAGAAATTTGGTTCTTTTCATTCAATAAATGGTTTATATGCTTATACGGTAGGTTGTAATGAAAGAAAAATTTTTTATGCCGCAAGTGTTTCTGTATATAATTCATTTGTAATAAATAAAATATGATTACGTTGCGTTATAATAAACTAAAATTTTTCTTCTAAATTTTATATAAATTGGAACATTTTTCAGACATACTCCAAAATATTCAGAAATTCTACATTTTCTCTTATAATTCTTTATACATGAAAATGATTTGTGAATTCTAAAATATTTTGAGATTTGTCATCCTATAATTTCTAAAAAATATTTTAAACTTTTTTATAACATTTCATCATAAGTTATAAAATAAAAAATCTTTGAAATCTTAAGATGTTTTACATTCAACAGAGATAATAAATTTTGAGAAAAGATGTAAACCCTATGAAAAATGTTTCATCCATAAAAAAATCTGGGAAAGTTATAAAATAATACTGAAATTCTGAAAAATTATATTAAAATTTATGAGAAGAATTTTCACTAGAGCAAGCCTAAAGATTACTGATCGTGGATGTTTTCCAGCAAGAGACGCTGATAACACAGTGTGATACAGTTAATTATTTCAGCCTTGTTATTTATCAATTTTAAACAAGAATAAAATTATTTACTGTCTTACATTGTATCATCTGTCTCTTGCTGGAAAGCATCTTATGTAAGCTTTAATTTACAATAATAAAGCTGAATGCACACAGGACGCATCAAACGCGTTACGAGAGGCGAAGAAACCGATCATTTTTTTGCTCTCTTAATTTTTTTCGTAAAAGCAAAAGAATTGGCTATCTTACCACGCATAACGCTTTGACGTGTCCTGTACGTGTGCATTTAGGGTAAGTTTAAATCCGTTTGGAGCCATACATTTAATAAAAGATTATTAAAAGATAATTCTATTGTTTAATGATAATTACTTATTTGTAAAAAGTTATTAATAAATATAATTTTACTTATTGAATGTCATGCACTATGGAGAAATCTAATCTCCCCAGTAAAAATAAACATTATAGGGCTTTAGAACGTAAAGTATTTTTGCAAATCCTCACTGAATACAAACATATAATTGAAATTAAAAAAAGCGATAGCACAACGCTAAAAGATAAAGATCTTGCGTGGAATGAAATATGCAATAAGTATAACCAATCCACTTTAATTTCTCAAGAGATAAAGATAATAAATATAAATGTACATATATACATATACACATATATATATATATATATATATATATATATATATAACTTATTTTTATATTCTTGATAAACGGTTGGCGATCTTTTGACCACGTTGCGATTGACTATCAGCTACTCACAAGGCTTGAACAGTAGAAAAACTCTATGCACCGGGTGCTGTGAATGACTGTGGTCAATCGCAACGTGGTCGAACGAGTTACTCCCTTGACATTTATGTACACACACGCACGAAGGCACCCACGCACGCACGCACGCACGCATGCAGGCACGCAATTTATCATTCAAGCAAGTGTGTGCAAGACACGTGTGTGATATTTAATTGCGTCACATTGCGACAGAAAGCATTGAACATATGTACGAATGTAAATATGCTTATCATAAGGATTTCCTTGTGCTCGAGCGAAATACTCAAGGCCATCCCTGGTACATTTGCAATATTTGTAACGGTACGCGTTTTCGGTCGGTTCGGTGCGGTGCGGGAACTTCGGGATCGGACCGGATAAGGCTCGTCGGTTGGTCAGGTGTCCGTAATGATTATACCCAGTGTTTTAAGTAGAAAAAGCTAGAGAATGCTTTATTACTGAACATAACAATTGCAAAGAAGCGTTAACAAAATGAATGAGAGAACAAAATAAAAGAGATAGTAAAGAGATAATAAAGAGATAATAAATAGATAATAAGGAGAGCTCGTCCAGTCAATCGCTGGTAATCGGATTACTAGTTGCGCGGCGGAGACTAAAGGTTTATCCACGCGGTTTACATCTAAACGAAAGAACTTAACTATCTATTTACACGCTTCGGCTAGACTAGTGTAGAGTCCTATATGATCAGAGAAGCGACAACTCTACCCCCACCTAGAGTCCTATACCACCACCATGGTTCCTATCGGGCCCACAGCTGAAAAAACTAACCTCTGAAGCGTCGTCTACAATACGCGGAGTAAAAAGTAAGAGTAGGCGTAAGAAGTGAGAAGTGTAAAATAAAGCTAAAAAAAGGCGTAAGCAAAATAAATTATTTTTATTTCTTAGTCCAACTTCAGCTCTTACACTTACAAGCGTACTGTGAAGTAAGAGTCAGAAATAAAAATGATTTATTTCGCTGATGCCTACTCTAGTACTTTTACTTATATCTTATTGAAATGATAAAGTAAGTAATGTTATTATCATAATGTGACATTTGTTTTGTTCACTGTCTAGGAACCAGTTCATTAAATAAAAATGGAAAAACAATGTAACGAGACTGATACTACTTCTGTTCAAGTATCAAATGAATATTCTGCAAAGGTCAGTATTAATAGCCGCTTTTGGAAAACAGCGATCAGTGAGCGGTCAGTGATTAATGGCTTGTACTATTAGATCTTTAAATTTAGACCAATTACATTGACTAGTTACTTAGCTGTTGTGCAATCGTTATTTCCTGAACGTATCCAATGTCATGTGCTTACAATTGTATAAAATGTCAATTAAAATTTTCATTTGTGTTATAACGTATGTTACAGATTCGTGCTATTGAAGAGAGACATTCAATCCCTTTTCTATTTTCCAAAACAGAATGCTATACAATTGAGGAAATGAAATTGCAGTGTAGCAAAGCATCACAAGTTATTCAAGATCTGAGAGTTGAACGTGACTTAGGCCTGCAGCAGTTATGTAAGATGTTCAGTGAGATTGCCAAAATGGAGAAGGCATTGCGCAAGTTACAGTCTACCGCTACTAAATGTAATTCCAAGAAGTGTACAACAAGGAAATAGACCTAAACACTTGTGTTCATTGTGTCATATTATTTGTAATATTTTTCTGATTACGAGTTTTATAATCATCCGTTATATTTGTTATACCTCATACTGTCTTTAAAATAAATGGCAATCATACATAATGTGTTTACTTTTTTATTCGAGCCTTAACATAAATACATAAATCATAACATAAATACATAACATATATATTCGTAATTCGTAAAAAAAGAATTATAATAGTAATACTGAATTTCGAACTTATAAGAGAAAATAAAATTGCACGATATAAATACATATGATATAGATACATGTATACAGTTACATACGACCAGTAAGTGTAAAAAAAAAATATATTTTTCTCATGAAATCAATGCTGTTACTGTTGAATAAAAAAAATTTCTTTAATGTTGCAAAAGAATTACTTTCTCAACTATGTTGATTGGAGATCGACTATGTTCTTGTAAATTGCACTATAGTATCAGAGGCTTTCTTTCATTTAACTATAGCATGCATAGCCATAGTCTTGCTATTGTATATGCTTTTTTTTTCTTTGGAATACTGCTCCTTTTGTTTCAAACAATACATTCTTAATCTCATTGTAAAAAATCTAGTTAGGATTTTGTGACCGATGTTATGGCAAGATGGAATATATGTTCCATCCCACACGTATTGCAGTTTCTCAACCATAAAGTTTCTGATGTTTATATAAGTTACTGTTTTTAGAGTGTTTCTAAGTTGTCGAAACGTTATTTCTGCTTTCATAGCTTTGAAACAATCGTCAGACACTTTATATAATTTACCATCCTTATAATCATGTAAATCAATAACAAATCCATATGGATGATTATTAGGACCTTGCCATAATACAGCATTAAAACATACATCACAAGTATTGCACACTTTCTTAATGCTACGTATCACAGCTCCAGCGATATCATATATGATTGGCCATTCCTACTTATCTAACAAGTTTAAATGAACATCTGTCAGTTCTGGTACATGAATAGCTGAAGCTTCCATGAATGTTTCAACCTTCTTTTGTGGCATTTTTCAGTTGTCAATTGTTTTGACACGTCTAAGAAATTTATATTAATACTTTCGAGCTCATCCACTGAAATGTCAGTGTCATAACTGATTACTTTGGAGTAAGAGGAAATTTGTGTCATAATAATGAGTTTCAAATTTTGCTTCACTTGCAAAGCATTCGGGGTAGGCAATTTAAAACGGAGCAGCAAAAATAAATTTTCTAAGCAATCCTGTGTGAAGCGGCCGGTCAGAACAAATTTGTAACCCCGTTTGTTAAGAAGAAAATCTTGTAGTTGCAGAATGCTCTCAATGGCCATAATGACACCAGTCTGCACTGGTTTCCACTGTCCTTTTACCCCAATACTCATGTTTTGGAAAATAGTACGAGTCTTTTTAAGGTGATATATTGCTTCGTTATAATTTTCAATATTATTTTTACTGAGACCTAAATATCTGCTTCTGTTTGACATAGGAGCAAACCATTGGCTAACGAGATTAATAAAAAATGCTGTAGTTTCAATAGCAGAATCATTCATTCTTTTGGCTAACATTTTCAATGCGGCTTCAGTTCTTTTATTAAAAACTGATCGTGCAGTTGAAACTTTCATTTTTTTATATTGATCTTGACAGTGCAAGTAAGTTTCAATAAGTCTAAAGGCAATCTTTAATTCAAAATTGTTCTCATGGTTTAGAAGTCTATCCAAATGTTGCAAGTGAACCTGTAGATAGCTAAGATTTTCGGATTGACAAATGTCATGGGGCAAAATAATAACTTTATGGCTATTTAGCATACAAGCAATATTTTTAAAAACGGGAACAGGGTCTGGAATAAAAAACAGTTTATCTTCTGCCCTAATTGGATGTTGAACAGAAACATTGACATGATGTCTTGAGCAACCGACTTCAAAAGCATTCCACATAGCTCTATTATCCGTACCCATATCACTGACTATTGCATGAACTTGTAAACCAATGTTTTCTGATTTCTCAATAATGTTTAGAACAATATTCTTCAATGCTGAACCAGTTGCATTTACATTGCTTTCCTTATATTTTAAGTCAGTGGATTTAGTAAAGTAATAGGCCACGGTGGATTTCCAACGAGTTGTTAAGCCTACCTAAAGTAGAAATACTAAAATTTTATTGGCTATTCCGGAATGCGTAGGAAAAGTACAAGACCCAATAAACTGTTTACTACTTGGATCAAACACCTTCTCATCCTTGATGGCCATCTCATCCATTACTATTACACAGTCTTTTTCGTAAGGTTGTAATTTTGTCATTTCACATTGCAGCATATAAAATATCTCCTCTAGAATATTACTATCAAATTGTATATGCTGCAACTTTCTCTGCAAATTTCGTGCAGTAGGATAAATCGGAACACGTTTCACAAAAGCTTCATAACCATGAATTCCCCATTTAAACTTAAATTCCAAAGCATCTGTTATAGTTGCAAGACTCCATTTCACATCATTAGTGGACTTTCTACTTAACGCTCTAATCTGATCTGGTCGTAATGTTGCGGACACACCTGCATGGCTTTTAAAATGATATTCTTATAGTCTCTTTAAACGTTTCTTTTCATCGAAGTAATTTTTTTTAGTCACTTTATACAGTTTTGTAATATTTTGCAAACTGAGATCCGTTGCAGCAATTTGTTTTTTTAGACTTTCTATTATATTATTCTTTTTTTCAAGTTCTTTTAATAATGCTTCTTTTGTTTGCAAAGTTTCTTGGTTGTCCAGTATATCAGCAGTGATTGCACCCAACTAAAAACGAATGCATAAACAAATATATACAAAACGTCGATCACAATTTCAAACAAACCTGGAAAAGAAAAGAAAAATCCTTTACCTGATTATTGCAATCATTGTCGGAAATTTTTTGTGCCACTGATACTGTCATGTCCTCTTGCAATAAAGCCGATGATGCAGTTTGTCTACTCGTCAACAATGGATGTTTGGTTGATGGCGTTGAACAAGATGCAGATTCATTATCGATGGTTTTCATTGCATGTGTGACATCACTATGTTCATCTTTCAACCATCTTATACTCAGCCGTAATTCCTCACCTTTATGAGTATTTCCTACTTCTAAACAGTCCTGTACCTGCTGGGAGAATGTATTTATCAGAAAAAAATTATTTTTACAAACACTATAGCTGCGTTCCAATATTCTCGCTGCCAGTACTGAAAATCTATAGTTTCCGTTACGTATACTATAGATTTTCAGTACTGGCAGTGAATATCGGAACGCAGCATATATGATATTTTGGCACAAAAATGATAAAAATCGAGAGAATACTTACTTCATCACAAGTTAATATTTTCAAGCAGTATGCATACTCATTCTCTTTTTCTTTACCTATAATAGGGATATTTGTTATATCCTTCAAACATTGTGCGGTTTGTCGAAATCTTCGTATAATTTTTGGATTACAATGATTTTCACTGTCTTGAATTTCCTCTATTTGCAATGAGGGAATAGCAGATGTTTTCAGCCTTCGATGAATTCCATTTCCTCTTGTGTGCTCCACATAGTCCTCAGGAACAAAGTGCAACTGCAACAAAATAGACAATACGTGATAAACATTCACACATCTGAAGGCATGTTTCAATATTTTATGAATCTTATAAAATATTTCACAAACTCTGCTATTACATTTCAGACTCCACCCGGAACGGTTAATCCAAGCTACCCACGCATTTCGATGTTCCACATTCTTAGGAAATTTTTGCATAGATAGTCTTTCTTTTTCGATTGTTGTACACCCAAATACCTCACACACTTTTACCATCTTTATTCATTATTCAAACTCTTGATTTCTGTAAAGACGACGAATGTAATAAGTTTATAAAAGGTGCACACGGAATCAGCTGTGGGCCCGATAGCCTCGGTTTTGATTGGTGCCGCGGTCAGCCAATCAGCAAGCGTGCCCTCAATGTCGTTTCTCTGATTATATAGGACTCTATACTAGTGTGTAGTCGTATACTACACGGTGAGTTATGCGGGCTGCTTGCCCGTACGGTCGTGGAGTCGCGGGGCGTGGCGGGATTGGCTAACGCGGTGGTGTGAGCGCGTGCGCAAGTGCGGGTCGTTGTCGGCGCGGTCGCCGCTGCGATTCGCCCGATCGCGCCCCGTGCAAGTGGGGCGCTCGATCGACCGGTTGCTTATGCCCTGCCGATGAATAGGTTACGAAATTTGGGTTATATGTCGGTGCGGCAGTGAAGATATTCGAGGACGACGGTGATTGGTCGAGAATGCTCGGCCGGTGATGATGAGGAAAATGTTCGTCGAGGATCTCGGACGTGATTGGTCGAGAATGCTCGGCCGGTGATGATGACGAGAATGCTCGTCGAGGATATCTGAGTCGACTGGTCGATGATACTCGGCCGAGGATAGCGACGGGAATGCCCGTCGAGGAAGTCGGAGTGCGACGAGAATGCTTGTCTTAAGGAAGCGATCGAGAATGCTCGGTCTGTGAACGGGTCGGATAGTCGGACGGATCTGCTTTGTGCGTTCCCACTGCCGGCTTATATATCCAAACACGCGGCTGGGCAAGCCAATCCGCGCACTCGGTCGACCAAGCCGGAGTGGGAGCGTTGTGGAACGCCACGGCCGGCGCGCGTGTTGCCGCGTGGTCGCACGGCGAAGTTCGGTCGTGCGCACACGTGGTCCCCGGCTACGCTCGGCGTTTGTCGTTCGGTGGACGGAACGGATGCGCACGGACGGTGGAGGGGCGTATTGTTACATATTTAATATTAATTAATAGTACTTAACAATTATGCCGATTCCGTTAGTTCTCCTGTTCAAATAAAATTAAAATCATAGCTTAATAATATATAAAATAGTATTACACTACACAAAAATTACTTCTTAAATGCAACGTTTCTATTGGAGAAATCCCAGGGAACATGACGGAAATAGTCGAACGGCAAATAAGTACAATCTTAAGATCATCTTCGCCAAGTCGATGTCAAATCAAATAAGAATTACTTGAGCAAAATCTTCTTCGCGAAGGTCACCTTATTTGGCGACTATGAATTCTTATGACTTAAGACGATCTTGATTGAATAAGATGGTCTTGACCAAGACGATCTTAAGCGCTGCCTTGAGCTTGGACTATTAATACGGCTATTAATACCCGTAGAGCCGCAGTGTGCGCTCTTTGTTCAGATCTTTCGATCCCTGTGACGGACAGCCGAACGGTATGTCACGTCACAATATATATATGTATATATATATATATATATATATACAGGGTGTTCAAAAAGTCCCGGACCGGCGAAATATCTCGAAAACTAAGCATTTTAGAAAAAAATGTTTCAGATCTATTTACTGATCTTATCAGTTTGACCTTGGATGGCGTCGCCAAGGTCAGATCAAAATCACATTAACTTTTTTAAATGGAACTGCCTACTTTTTATTGCATATTCTTCTAGCTTATCTCAAGACCTTTCCAAAACACTATAATCAAATGTATTTTCGTTAAGTATTTTTCGAGTTGTGAAGCTTGAAAGTTACAGTACATTACAGCTTTCAAGCCTCACAACTCGAAAAATACTCAACAAAAATAAACTTTCTTGTAGTGTTTTGGAAAGGTCATGAAATTGGTTACAAGAAAATGCAATAAAAAATATGCAGGGTGTTCAAAAAGTCTCGGACCGGTTAAATGTCCCGGACTTTTTGAACACCCTCCAAGGTCAAACTGATAAGATCAGTAAATAGATCTTTTGAAACCCTACAACTTTTATCTGAAACATTTTTTTCTAAAATGCTTAGTTTTCGAGATATTTCGCCGGTCCAGGACTTTTTGAACACCCTGTATATATATACAATATATATACACTACTAAAAAAAAAATAGGGAACACTTTCCAGACACCAAAAATTAGGCTATTTTCAAATGACTGTAACTCGGTGAAAAATCATCATATGTAAAAAATAAAAAAGCATTTTGAAGCTTGAAGAGCTTTAACGTTCTTGCGAGCTTTAACGTTCTACTAGCAGATTTTCAAAATTCTTTTAACTTCTTTGTCTTACGCAGTAAAAAAGAACACCTTGTTTTGTTCGTTAAAATTTTGTATTTTTGACACTTTGCAGATCGACCAACAAATTTTTTTCGAATAATTCAAGTAAAATTTCATAAACTACAACATTTTACCAAAATGCTTTTTTAAAAATTTCTCTACGATTTTTTTTGACCGAGTTACGCAACTTTGAAGCTAAACCTGCATTTTTTACAAATGATATCCGTACTCCGTAAAAAACCATCGTAGACAAAAAATTAAAAAACCATTTTAAAGCTCGAAGTTTCAGCTTTAACATGCTATTAATGGTTTTCAAAAATTTTCTCAATTTCTTAGTACTATGCCCCAAAAAAGGTACACTGTTTTTTCCTTAAAATAACGTATTTTTAACAGCCTGTAGCTCAATAAAAAAATTTTTCTCGACAAATCCAATGCAAGTGCCATAAAGTATGACATTTTCTCTACAAAATCCTTTTTTTAAAGTTTTTTCTACGATTTTTTTTTACCGAGTTACAAGACTTTGAAGATATACATTTTTCACAGTACATTTTTCCGAAGAATGACGTCTACTGCCGACATTAGCATTACACAATGTGCACCACGTGGAGGTTGTCTGTCGGATTTTTGCACATTGTGTGTGTGTGTGTGTGTGTGTGTGAGAGAGAGAGAGAGAGAGAGAGAGAGAGTGTGTGTGTGTGTGTGTGTGTGTGTGTGTATGTATCACAGCAGAGATAAGGACCCCGCAGTTCGTCACTTCTGCAGTATTTAATGACGCCAAACCCTCTCTGCTGTGTGTGTGTGTGTGTGTGTGCGTGTGTGTGTGTGTGTGTGTGTGTGTATGCGTGCGCGCGCATGAGTGTTCAATAGTGTGTATTTCCTCCTCTCTGATCAATTACTGCTTGCAAGCGTTCTCGCATATTTATACATCTTGCAATACGATCTTGCGGAATGTTGTGCCAAATTTCCGTTAAAATTTTTCCCCCCTTCTAAATTTCGCGGCTGTTCCTCGCGACGCCTTAATCGTCGTTCTATTTCATCCCAAATGTGCTCGATTGGATTTAAGTCCGGGCTATTGGCGGGATGATTTAACAGTCTAATTGCGTGTCGTTGAAAAAAACGTCGCGTTATATTCGCCGTATGAGGTCGAGCGTTGTCCTGCATAAAAATAAAGTTCCGACAGTTTCGATTTAATAGCAAAACGTGTGGTCGTAGAATATCGTTGATATAACGAACACCCGTCATTGCCGGAGGTGGCAGGATCACTAGATCACTTCGCCTTGTAAGTGATATACACCCCCACACCATCACGGAACCGCCGTTGTAGGATCGTATTGGCATAACGCAACGTCGATTATAGCGTTCATTTCGTCGACACATAACGGGTCGCCGCGAAATTCGTACCAAAATTGCTCAATTGCGACCAAAAACAGCATCGCATGAACATTGCTAATGAGATGTTGGACTCTGTCCGCGACGACCCAAATTTGCTCCAGAGGGTCATAACTGGTGACGAATCGTGGGTTTATGGTTATGACGTGGAAACCAAAGCTCAATCATCTCAATGGAAGCTGCCGCACGAACCAAGACCGAAAAAAGCGCGCCAAGTTCGGTCGAATGTGAAAGTTTTGCTGACAGTTTTCTTCGATTGCAGGGGCGTGGTGCATCATGAGTTCTTGCCACAGGGTAGAACGGTCAATAAGGAATATTACCTGCAAGTTATGCGCAATTTGCGCGAAGCAATCCGCCAGAAACGCCCGGATTTGTGGAAGAACAAAAATTGGCTTTTGCACCACGATAACGCCCCTGCTCACACATCGTTGCTTGTGCGCGACTTTTTGGCCAAAAACAACACACTAATGATGCCGCAGCCACCGTATTCCCCAGATCTGGCCCCCTGTGACTTTTTCTTGTTCCCTAAACTGAAGAGGCCCATGAAAGGACGACGTTACGCTACGCTTGACGAGATAAAGACGGCATCGAAGGAGGAGCTGAACAAGATAAAAAAAAATGATTTTTTGAAGTGCTTCGAAGATTGGAAAAACCGTTGGCACAAGTGTATAATATCTCATGGGGATTACTTTGAAGGGGACAAAATAGATATTCATGAATAAATAAATAATTTTTGAAAAAACACAAAATTCGCGATACTTTTTGAACACACCTCGTATATATATATATATATATATATATATATATATATATACACTATATATATATATATATATAAATATATATATATATATATATTTATATCATAAACTATAATATAGCTCATTATATATATTTATTGTTATTAAAGTTTTGTATTATTTATATAAAAAAAAATATATAAGTTGCTATTAAAAATTGCTTAAAAATATTTTTTCTAAAATTATTTTTTTTGATTATTGAAATAAACATTTATTTAAAGATATTTATTTGAATTTTTTCCTAAATACTTTATTTTCCAATAAATTATTTAGATTTTTTCTCATTATAATATTAATTTTTAAATATTGTTTGCAAATAACAAATAAAAAAGTATTTGAATAACATTTTCTTTTCAAATATTTTTAATTTGTTATTCAAATAAAAAGTGCCTATGTCTAGTTTGTTTTTAATTTCTAATAAAAAATTGTTGTTTCAGGATGCAATGATGGACTCTGAGGCTTTAGCCATGTATTTGCAAAAGAGAAGAGTTAATGAGAACACAATTAATGTTTTACTCAATATGTATCAGTTTGATAAGACAGACAAGTAATGTAAGCGTAATAATATTGTTCACGTTATTTTCTTTCAAGTCTTGTTAATTTACTTGAATATGTCTAGTAGTTGGTTAATTTTAGGTAAACAAAGTATTATTTTATTTCAGATCTTTGCTTGTGAATTTATTTTAATATCTGTCGGTTGGTTAATTTTAGGCCTCTAAACAAAGTACTTCTTGTTATTGTTTACAATCAAACAGTGTCATCAATGGAAGGCTTTACTTGTTCAATGTGTCATAATTTATTTTGGATGGGTTGAAACGTTTCACAGCGCATTTAAGACATTCACACAGTTTGTCTGTATCAGCTCCTTATAGTTTTGGATATTAATGTGGACAAGATGAGTGTAAATGTGTGTTTAAAAATTTCAAAAGTTTGGTTAGACATTTTCGTGTTAACTACCCAATTTAAAAAAATAAAAATAACGAGTCATCTTTATTTCAAAATTATATGGAGGTAGACTCTAATATGGAGGTAGAGACTAAAGATTCTGAGCAAGGTAGTCATTGTAATGTGCCTGAGGGTAACAACCCTAAAGATAGACCTCAAGAAGTATTCAGTATATCAAGAGAGCAAAAATGGTTGCTAATCTTAGATCCAAAAGCATTTGTCACCGGGGCTTCTTTGACTCAAGCTTTCATGGCAACAGAGGTTTTTATTTGCAACATTGCAAATATTTTTAAACAAGAAGTTATGAATTATTTTTCAACTAAAGATATATCCTTTAATCAGGCTGATATTTAGAGTTTACTATCTAAGTTTGAGATTTCTGCTCCTCTTGACAAATTTTTATCTATTAAAGAGCAAGTAAAAGCTTTAAAAATGTACTATTGGTTTGTAGACTCCGTTAAGATTCCACTTGGAGACCGTTGTGAATCAGTGCTGAATAGACAATCTGGTGAATACAAATCAAAGTTGGTTATTGAAAATTGTCAATATGTTTCAATAATTGAGAGTCTTAAATTAATACCTTCTCACTCAAGTGTTAGAAAATACATTGAAGAAGAATCTTCTTCTTCAGATGATTTCTGAGGAGTTTCAGAGATGGGGAGAGCTTTAAAAGAAGTTCTTTTTTCTCAGAGATATCCACAAGCATTAAGAATCCAATTATATTATGACGATATGACTTGTAAACAATCCTCTAGGAAGTAAAACATCAGCTCACAAATTAGGAGCATTTTACTTTACTATTCAAAATTTGCTTCCTCATCTGCAATCATTTATGGGAGAAGTTCAAATTTTAGGAATTTGCTACACAGCTGATGTTACCAAGTATGGTTTTGAGGAAATTTTAAGACCATTTCTTGATGATTTACATAAGCTGGAAAGTGAAGAAGGGGTTATGGTGAGTTTTGATGGAGAACAGTTTGTATTGAGGGCCACCATAGCTTGTGTCGTCGCTGATGGCTTGGCTGCATATCAGATGTTCGGATTCTTGGGTTCTTCTGCTAATCACTTCCGTCGTTCATGCATGATACACAGATCTGATTTCCTAAAGGGAAAAGTAGCAATTAAAACTCTAAGAACGAGAGAATTGTATAATGAACAAGTACGGAAAGTCAAATCAAAGCTATTGACCGATACTGAAACGGGTTTGGCAGAAAATAGTGCATTACATAGAAGTCGTTTTTGGCACTGTGCAGACAATTCTGTTTTTGATTCAATGCATGACATTTGGCAAGGTATTGCACCTGTAATTCTTAAGCACGTAATCAAACATTTTATTAAGAGAGAAAATGGATATAACCTTACTTTGACTGAGCTAAACAACCGAATACAGATGTTTCAGTACGGTATGCCAGAAAAGAAAAATAAGCCGTCACCTAATTTTACTCTAAATAATTTTTACAGTGATAACCCGATTCAGCAGAAAGTTGTGCAGACGTGGTGTCTCTTGAGAATATTTCTTTTCTTGGTCTCTGATAAAGTACCTAAAGGAGACAAATACCTCCATCTTATTTTTCTTTTAAATAGAATTAGTGAAATAGTCTTTATTCCAATTGCTTCCCCATCTCAAGCCCCTTACTTACAGGACTTAGTATTGGAATTTGTCTCAAGTTTTAAGGAGTTATTCCCTAATGTTGCACTTATAAACAAATTCCATCATTTAATGCATTATTGGGAATATTTGTTAAAGTCTGGACCACTTAAATCCATAGTATGCCTGCGCTATGAAGCAAAACATAGCATATTCAAAAAATATAAAAGTCAATGCTGCAACTTCAAAAATTTATCTTTTAGCATGATCCGCCTGAGTCAAATTTCATAATGTGTCACTTGGGATTCTAATGATTCTCCAAGGAAGAAAATAATCTCTTTGTAACGATACGCCCTTCCACCGTCCGTGCGCCTCCGTTCAGTCCACCGAACGACGAACGCCTAGCGTAGCAGGGGACTACGTGCGCGCACGACCGAACTTCGCCGTGTGACCGTGCAGCGACACGCGCGCCGATCGTGGCGTTCCATAACGCTCCCACTCCGCTTGGCCGACCGAGCGCGCGGATTGGCTTGCCCAGCCGCGCGTTCGGATATATAAGCCGGCAGTGGGAACGCATAAGGCAGATCCGTCCGACTATCCGACTCGTCCACAGACCTAGCATTCTCGATCACTTCCTTAAGACGAGCATTCTCGTCGCATTCCGATATCCTCGACGGGCATTCCCATCGGTATCCCCGGCCGAGTATCCTCGACCAATCACGTCCGAGATCCTCGACGAGCATTCTCGTCATTATCACCGACCGAGCATTCTCGACCAATCACGTCCGAGATTCTCGACGAGCATTCTCGTCATCATCACCGGCCGAGCAGTCTCGACCAATCACCGTCGTCCTCGAATACCTTCACTGCCGCACCGACATATAACCCGAATTTCGTAACCTATTCATCGGCAGGGCATAAGCAACCTGTCGATCGAGCGCCCCATTTGCACGGGGCGCGCTCGGGCGAATCGCGGCAGCGACCGCGCCGGCAACAACCCGCACTTACGCACGCGCTCACACTACTGCCTTAGCCAATCCCGCCGCGACTCCCGACCGTACGGGCAAGCAGCCCGCATAACTCACCGTGTAGTGTCTGACTACACACTAGTCTAGCCTAAGCATGTAAATAAATAGTTAAGTTTTTTCGTTTAGATGTAAACCGCGTGAATAAACCTTTAGCTCCGAAGTCACTCCGCCGCGCAACTGGCAGTCCGATTACTAGCGATTGGCTGGACGCCGACGAGCTCTCTTTATTATCTCTTTATTTTCGTTATCTCTTTTATTTTTTTTCTCTTATTCATTTTGTTAACGCTTTTTCGCAATTGTTATGTTCAGCAATAAATCATTCTCTATATCTTTTTTTACTTAAAATACTGGGTATAATCATTACGGACATCTGACCAACCGACGAGCCTTATCCGGTCCGATCCCGAAGTTCCCGCACCGCACCGAACCGACCGAAACCGCATACCGTTACATGGCGCCCGAACAGGGACCGTTTTAAACACCGACTGATTATACCCAGATACAAAGATGCCGTTAACAGAATGGATAGATCGCTTGCAGAGAGAGCAACTTGAAGTCTTGGCTCAATCATATCAAATCGAAACCTCCGGTACCACCGAGGAACTCCGCCACCGCATGAAAAACCATTTCGGCGCAATGCCAAGCCCCTCCGTACCACCGCAGGGCCCCAAATTAACGAACGCGACCGACCACGGCTCCCATAGCAAGGTGATGAACCAAATGAGAAAATGGGGTTGCCACTTTGACGGCCGGGACCCGCTGTCTTTCTTGGAGCGGGTGGCCGAATTGCAGGAGGAGTATCGTTATACTGACGACCAGATGAAGGCTGGCCTACCCGAACTCCTGAAGGGCGACGCGCTGGCCTGGTACCGGAACAAGCGGGACGGCTGGGACACGTGGTCAGACTTTACTAACGCGCTCAGACGGCAATACTTGTCCCGGCGATACCAGGCAAAGCTCGCCCAAGAGATCCAGGAGCGGCAGCAACAATCGAGGGAGCCTTACGCCAAATACGCGACCGCACTCCAAACTATGATGCGGCTCGCAGGCGGGTTCACACAGGCCGAGAAGGTCGACAGGCTATACGAGAATTTGAGGGCGGAGTACAGTGAGTTGCATTGATGCCTGGGGTACCGATTTTAAGGACCACGTTTCTTTCTTACAAGGAAACACAGGGAAGTGTCCGCCTCAGATTAAAACGAGTTTTTAACATGTTGTAGTACAGATAAAAATAAGGGACACATATTCTTTTATACTTGCTCATACGCACTTTAAGAGGGTGAAACACCCCTTTGAAGAAAATCGGTTTTTTTCTTTCGAAGCGTATGCCGTCAAAACTATAAGAGATGGAAAAAAATGTTTCAAATGAAAGTTGAATGGCTCGAAGAGTACTTTATAACAGCGGAAAAAAAAATTTTTTTTAAATTTTTTTAAATACTTTCTCCCACCACTTACCTATTTTTTTCAAAAAAAATTTTTTTTTTATAAGCAAAATAAAGCTTATTTTATTACGAATTTAACGGTATATGATAAAGTTACGATACAACATTCCCATTTTCCAAAAATAATTAAAAACCTCTCTATACGCACGGTACGCGCACCCGTCCGCGCGTTCGTGCGCTACGGAAGTGACTCCCTCCGATTTCGACGTGCCTTTAATATGTTGTACAGATTAAAATAAGGGATACGTATTTTTTACACGTGTCCTAATACACTTTTAAGGGTGAAACACCCCTTTGAAGGAAATCGGGTTTTTTCTTTCGAAGCGTGTATCGTCGAAACTATAAGAGATAAAGAAAAATGTTCTCAATGAAAGTTGAATGCATGTTTTTCTCGCATAAGATGACAAAAATATTTCGAGGACAGTCTGTGTCTAACATGAAAACGCAGACTTTGAGAAAAACATTTACTACAAAACGACACTACTCTAAAGAATAACAACAATTACGGTGTTGTAAGACATTAATTTCTTGTTTAGAAAATAATATGTACTTAATATAAGTTAAACATTTATTTACTGGTCTACATGATTCGACTAGAATATTTGTTCTCTTCAACATTTTATAAATAAGGAGACTTGGATTACAAAAAATTATTACTCACACATTCCATACCTTTACTATCTAACGCCAGTTCATCAACTAACAACAAGAAAACTAACATAAAACTAATTATAAAATTAGTTAGAAATTTCATCTTTTACACTGCATTTATACAATTCAATTAATGTGTTTATTAAATTCCATTAGTGTAGAAATATGCATAACCACGCTACTGGTGCATACACTAGGGTCATTTCCTATCTTGAAATAGAACGTTTACGTCTCGGCAGTATTGACATGTATAGATTCAAGAGTTACGTATGTAAGGAAATGACCCAAAGTGCACGCGCCAGTAGCGCGTCCAAGTCTCCTTATTTATAAAATGTTGAAGAGTACAAATATTCTAGTCGAATCATGTAGACCAGTAAATAAATGTTTAACTTATATTAATTACATATTATTTTCTAAACAAAAAATTAATGTCTTACAACACCGTAATTGTTGTTATTCTTTAGAGTAGTGTCGTTTTATTTTGTAGTAAATGTTTTTCTCAAAGTCTGCGTTTTCATGTTAGACACAGACTGTCCTCGAAATATTTTTGTCATCTTATGCGAGAAAAACATGCATTCAACTTTTGAGAACATTTTTCTTTATCTCTTATAGTTTCGACGATACACGCTTCGAAAGAAAAAACCCGATTTCCTTCAAAGGGGTGTTTCACCCTTAAAAGTGTATTAGGACACGTGTAAAAAATACGTGTCCCTTATTTCTGTACAACATATTAAAGGCACGTCGAAATCGGAGGGAGTCACTTCCATAGCGCACGAACGCGCGGACGGGTGCGCGTACCGTGCGTATAGAGAGGTTTTTAATTATTTTTGGAAAATGGGAATGTTGTATCGTAACTTTATCATATACCGTTAAATTCGTAATAAAATAAGCTTTATTTTGCTTATAAAAAAAAAATTTTTTTTGAAAAAAATAGGTAAGTGGTGAGAGAAAGTATTTAAAAAAATTAAAAAAAAATTTTTTTTCCGCTGTTATAAAGTACTCTTCGAGCCATTCAACTTTCATTTGAAACATTTTTTTCCATCTCTTATAGTTTTGACGGCATACGCTTCGAAAGAAAAAAACCGATTTTCTTCAAAGGGGTGTTTCACCCTCTTAAAGTGCGTATGAGCAAGTATAAAAGAATATGTGTCCCTTATTTTTATCTGTACTACAACATGTTAAAAACTCGTTTTAATCTGAGGCGGACACTTGCCTGTGTTTCCTTGTTAGTTATTTTTACATTTATGACTGAATGCTGCCGTCAACGATTACCGCAGCATTCAGTCATAAATGTAAAAATAACCAAGAAAGAAACGTGGTCCCTAAAATCGGTACCCCAGGCATCAATGCAGCGCACTGTACAAACTCTACGTGCGCCTCACCGACGCTACCGACCTCGCTGACCTGGCAGAGCAGGCCGCCGAGTTCGAGGAGATCACCAAGGCTCAAGAGAGCGAGAACAGGGCGGAGAAACGCAAGGTCATCACGGCCACCGCCACCACCGCCGAGCCCGCGCCCTACGATCGAAACACCGCCTGTTGGCGGTGTAAACAGCGCGGCCATAGCCGCTTCGACTGCAAGCGACCGGCCCAAAAGTTCTGCTCGCAGTGCGGCAAGGATGGAGTCCTTACTAGGGAGTGCTATTCCCGAGCGGGAAACGCGCCACCGGCCGAGGACGCGTCTGCCCCTCGGCACAGATCCGTATAAGTTACCAGCCGCGACCACACATCACGGTGCGCGTCGGACCGCGCCGATTCTCGGCCCTGCTGGACACCGGGGCCGAGATTTCAATGATTAACTGCCGGGTCGCCGAACACGCCAAGACCTTGCACATATGGAGGTCCAGGACGAGACCATCCACCTGGCCGACGGGACCACCGCCCGGACGAGTCCGCCTCCCGCTGCACATTGCCGGACGAAGGTTGGAACATACTTTCCAGCTCCTCCCGTCCCTGGAGAGCGATCTGCTAATCGGGACGGATTTGTGGTTCGAGCTCGGTCTCACCATCCCACCACCGCCGCCACCACGAGCCCGACGACACTGAAGGCCTCGACCCACGCATGGGGTCACCGCCGGGATGACCGAACGCACACCGCAAGAGGAACAGGAGTTACAGGCGTTTCTGGCAACCGAGCTCGCCAAGTTCGAGCGAGTTCAGGGACCCACCGACCAAGCCGTGCATCATATCCGAGTGAAAACTAATCAAACAAAGATACCGATCGCGGAACCCCGCGATGCAGCGGATCATCGATGAAGAAGTCTGCACAATGGAGGCCGCCGGGGTGATCGAACCTTCCAACAGCGCGTGGAGCTCCCCGGTGGTCATAATCAGGGAAAAGGACGGCCGGCACCGCTTCTGCATTGACTTTAGAAAAGTCAACGAGGTGACCGAGCGGGACGCCTACCCCTTGCCGCACATTACACCCACGCTGGACAAGCTGCGCGGGGTCAAGTACCTCTCGACTCTCGATTTGGAAAAGGGGTACTGGCAAATCCCCCTCACGCCAGAGAGCCGTCCTATCACGGCCTTCACCGTACCAGGCCGCGACCTGATGCAATTTACTGTAATGCCATTCGGCTTACACTCCGCCCCGGCCACCTTCCAACGACTTCTCGACCGGATATTGGGGCCCGAACTCGAGCCGCACGTGTTCGTATATTTGGACGACGTTATCATCGCCAGTCCGACCTTTGCAGACCACCTAAAACACCTGGAGGAGGTGTTCCGTCGCCTACGCGAGGCACGCCTGAAACTAAACCCAGAAAAATGCCACTTCCGCCGCACCGAACTCAAGTACCTCGGGCACATTGTAGACTGACAAGGTATCCGCACTGACCCGAACAAGGTCCGGGCTGTTACCGAATGGCCAACACTCACCAACATCCGCCAGATCCGCCAATTTGTAGGGCTGGCCTCATGGTACCGACGGTTCACACCGAACTTCGCCACCATCGCGGCGCCCCTTACCCAACTCACGAGGAAAAACGCTCGGTGGCGTTGGGGTCCAGAGGAAGAGCGCGCCTTCCAAACTTTAAAAGATGCGTTAACTACCGCACCCACCCTCGCGTGTCCGGACTTCTCGCGATGGTTTCTGCTGCAAACGGACGCCAGCCAGCACGGCCTGGGCGTCGCCTTGTCTCAGTACTTCGAGGACGGCGAACGCATCATCGCCTACGCAAGCCGTTCACTGAACGGAGCCGAAAAAAACTATAGCGCCACCGAGCTTGAGTGCCTGGCCGTAGTGTGAAGAATCCGGCACCTGCGGAGCTACTTGGAGGGTTACGAATTCACGGTCATCACCGACCACCAGGCCCTCCAGTGGCTACGCCGCATGGATTCTCCCACCGGACGACTCGGACTCCATCGAGCTCCAACAATACTCCTTTGACGTCCGTTACCGAGCCAGGAAGCTCAATCGCGTGGCCGACGCGCTCTCACGCCTGTCCTCCGTGTGTTGCAACCGAACACTGCCCGCGTGTACCTGGTACCGCCGATAGTTTCGTCATGTACATGGACGCCGTGAAAACTTCCCCGACTACGAGATTTGGGGGGGGGGGCCGACTCTACCGTCGTATCCTTCACTCGACCGATTTTAAAGACGAGCCGGCCGAGGCTCAGTGGAAGCGGTGCATCCCACGACCTGAGCGACCGACCATACTGACCCAGGTGCACAACGCCCCCACTGCCGGGCACCTGGGAATCGCGAAAACCATTGCCCGAGCCGCGCGACGCTACTATTGGCCGGGGATGTTCGCCGACATCGCCCAGTACGTCCGAAACTGTCGGAACTGTCTAAGGTACAAACACGCGCAAACACGACCAGCCGGACTATTATACACGTCCCACGTCGACGCACCATGGGCACAAGTTACGATGGACTTGGTGGAACTCCTTCCACGATCCACTAGTGGCCATACGTTGCTACTAGTGATGCAAGACCGCTTCACGAAGTGGGTCGAACTAAGCCCACTCCGGCGAGCGACCGCAGCGACCATTGCGCAACACGTCGCCAACTGTATCGTCTACCGGCACGGGTGTCCCCGGCAGATCATTTCGGATAACGGAAGGCCATTTATCGGGCGACCGATGAAAGACCTGTTACAGGAGCTAGGCATAGAGCACCGTACCACACCAGCTTACGCACCCCACTGTAACCCCGTTGAACGGACCAACCGGACGATTAAAATGATGGTAGCACAGTTTGTGGGGAACAACCACAGCCTGTGGGACCAACAACTAGGCGCACCACAGTTCGCCTACAATACGGCTTCGCACGATGCCACCGGATACTCGCCCGCCTATTTAAACCACGGGCGCGAATTGGAGGAACCAACCTAACCGGACTCCGCGATCAACGACCAGTACCGGCAACAACACCAACCGCCAATCAACAACGACTAGAGGAGGCTTACGAAGTCGTGCGTACCAACCTGGCACGCGCCTTCAACCGGCAAGAATGGCATTACAATCTACGAAGGCGCGCATGGGAACCGGCATTAGGGGACACCGTATGGAAGCGAGAACATCTTCTATCCAATAAGGGATTTAACGCCAAGCTAGCCCCTTAGTATGCCGGACCGTTCGAAGTCCACAAGATATATTCACCCGTAATCGTGGACATCCGAGACCCGCAAGGTAAATGGCACCGTCGAGTCCACGTGCAAGACCTTAAGCCTGGCACACGAGAAGCCGCTGTCGAATAAACCGATGCCGAGGATGACGAAGACGGACAAAACGATCGCACCGAAGCAGACGACGACCGAGCAGACGACAATCGAGCAGACGACGACCGAGCAGACGACGACCGTGCAGACGACGACCGTGCAGACGACGACCGTGCAGACGACGACCGGGCAGACGACGATCGAGCAGACGATACCTACGGCGACCATGAGACAGCAGAAACGATGCCGATGACCCTGCCGGGAATTGAACACGTGAGGATCACGCCCGGGAATCATGCCGTCCCGAGGGAAGGAGCACCCTCTCCCAGACCCGGAGAGGTATATAAGGCGAGCCGGCAAACCATGAAACCGCAGATAGTTATCCCGAAAAATGGAGTAACTCGACGCACTACTTACGGAGCCGGCCAACGATAAAGAGTTCGAGGCACTATGGTCACAGGTCATGACCATAGCATCCCGACCTATTTCCAGTAGCCGCCCATCCAGTAATCGACCATCCGCCAACCAGGACCGCACCGTTCCCGGCCGCTAGGCCGAGCCGCAGAATTGCCTTCATGGACCAGCAACCCACCACGACCAGGCACCCAAAGCCCCAAGGCACCAGAGTACGAATTCCTCCGTGCGCACTCATCGAGGAGGTCAAAAGAACGGGCCCCCGTCAGTGCCTCATCCGAACAGCAACAGCGCCAAGGAAGGACCCCCCGGTGATAGGGGTACGGATCCAGCGGTTCTCCGCCACTAAAGCCCGGAAACTCGCCGCACTCCTGGCAGCACCACCATCACGACCGGGTATACATCGACCGCCTCCGGCACTACCCGCAAGTCAGAAGACTGCGACACCGGCAAGACCAACATCGCCGGCTGCCGTCCCGACTACGCCTCCGGTCGACGCTACCAAGCCGGAACAACCGAAGCAGCGATTGACTCACGGCCAGGGGAAAGCCAGCCTAATGGAGATCTTCGGGGATACACTCTCCGACTTAGAGGACGAAAACTCCGCAACACCGGCAGAACCAACCCGTGCCAAAATGACCACCGTCACGAGGCGTCCGGCTCCGACGGAGACATCCGCCGCACCGAGAGGCGCCACAACGAGCCTCACCGAGGAAGCACCATACCAGACGGAGCGACCAGCATGGACACCGACACCCGCGCCGCCAAGGAACGTGCTCCCGACCGCGACCAACGGACACGCAACCGCCAACCACCGAGCCCTTCCGTCTGTACCAGTGCGAGTGCGCGACGACTTAATTATACACGTGCCGTACCACGCCGCGAGAGTATCGCGAGTGTATAAGGTGCGGCTGGCAACGCCGGTATACACTGCGCTTTGACCGCACCGGCCGCTGCCACTACGTGCGGGAATTCCCGGCCAAAGTTCGCCATTTAAACGGGGAGGGGTGATGTAACGATACGCCCCTCCACCGCCCGTGCGCCTCCGTTCAGTCCACCGAACGACGAACGCGTAGGGGACCACGTGCGCGCACGATCGAACTTCGCCGTGCGACCACGCGGCGACACGTGCGCCGACCGTGGCGTTCCATAACGCTCCCACTCCGGCTTGGCCGACCAAGCGCGCGGATTGGCTTAGTTGCGCGTTCGGATATATAAGCCGGCAGTGGGAACGCACAAGGCAGATCCGTCCGACTATCCGACCCGTCCACAGACCGAGCATTCTCGATCACTTCCTTAAGACGAGCATTCTCGTCGCACTCCGATATCCTCGACGGGCATTCTCGTCGGTATTCCCTGCCGAGTATCCTCGACCAGTCGACTCCGACATCCTCGACGAACATTCTCGTCATCATCACCGGCCGAGCAGTCTCGACCAATCACCGTCGTCCTCAAATACCTTCACTGCCGCACCGACACATAACCCGAATTTCGTAACTTATTTATCGGCAGGTCATAAGCAACCTGTCGATCGAGCGCCCCATTTGCACGGGGCGCGCTCGGGCGAATCGCGGCGGCGACCGCGCCGGCAACGACCCGCACTTGCGCACGCGCTCACACTACCGCGTTAGCCAATTCCGCCGCGCCCCGCGACTCCCCGACCGTACGGGCAAGCAAGCCGCATAACTCACCGTGTAGTGTCTGACTACACACTAGTCTAGCCTAACCATGTAAATAAATAGTTAAGTTCTTTCGTTTAGATGTAAACCGCGTGAATAAACCTTTAGCTCCGAAGTCACTCCGCCGCGCAACTATCAGTCCGATTACCAGCGATTGGCTGGACCCCGACGAGCTCTCTTTATTATCTCTTTATTTTCGTTATCTCTTTTATTTTTGTTCTCTTATTCATTTTGTTAACGCTTTTTCGCAATTGTTATGTTCAGCAATAAATCATTCTCTATATCTTTTTCTACTTAAAACACTGGGTATAATCATTACGGACACCTGACCAACCGACGAGCCTTATCCGGTCCAATCTCGAAGTTCCTGCACCGCACCGAACCGACCGAAACCGCGTACCGTTACATCTTTAAAAGGGCAAACAGTTCTGGTTAAAAATTGTCATGGTTGTAAGTATTTGAAAGTAGTAGAGATAGCAGACAGTGCAAATATATTTGAAACATCAAAAGTAGAAATATATGGTGTTCAATACCAAAGTGGGTGGCATGTTGCTGTCAAGAGTGGACGAGAAACTGAATCCGGAAAACCTGTGTTTGCTACAATAATGAAAATATATATTTGTGAATCTGATAGGGTTTATTTTCTGTGTCGTGAATGTGAAACTCTGGGTTATGAACGTTCTTTAAATTCTTTCAATGTGGCGTCAGGCTTAAATGTTATTTTAATATCGGCTGATGATTTAAAGGACGTGAAGCCTTTTGCTTTATGGCGAGATTATTGTAGCACTGGAAATTTTATAACTTTGCGTCATATCCTGATTTAGTATGTGGAAATAGTTTATAGAAAAAATTTAATATAGGATATGAAGCTTTTACTTATAACTGCTAAAAATCTGTACAAAATGTTATATTTTTAATTAAGTGAGGCCTTTAAATTAAGTTTTAAGTTTAATTTTTATTTCAGTATTTTTTTTGTGAGTACACCAATCACTTCCCCAGTTTGTTTCATTAGATTAGACTAGAATTAGATTAGAATATAAAAATGAAGAAGCTGGTCAAAACACTTGTTATTAGTTTGCGCATTAGGGCTTCTGTTACTCTTTAGGTTTAACAGTAAGATTACGTGTGTCAATCAAGAGATGCCACTCAGGTTTCTATTCTATAAAATGTTACACAGACCCAATATTATTCAAGCTTTGAATAAAAAAGTAAGTCAATTTTTATTATTTTTTAATTATTTGTTGCAGGCTGAATTGCTTTGTTTTTATTTAAATGCCATATTTTAAGTTGTTAACATTGGTGTGTACATTTATGTTCGGTATTTTATGGTTTCTCTGCTGATACTACTTATGTTTTCTTGTCTGCTTTGTAAATATTTCAGCAAGTAGAATAGATATTTGTTTGACTCATTCATTTATATTTACCTTAGTTTCTTTTAAGTGATGGATGTGATGTTGTGAAATTATATGAGTGTGCTGATTTTTAATTTGCTATATTTCAAAGTCAGTGGGCATTGCTTTTTATTGTGCTTCACCTTTTTTTTAGAGGAAAAAGCTGGTACAATTCTTTCTTTTTTTTCGGAACAAGATTAAAGGAAATTTGGGTTAACGAAATGGGTCAACGGAAGCTGATAGCTTTCCTCGTTAGGGAACACACTAATGTGGTCAGTATATCAAGTTTGTCCGCATTAATACTTAAGATTCAAAGTTAATACATCCTTTTATCAACAGTTTATTACACCAAATGCAGACACATTAAATATGTCCGTACCTATCAGAGAGACGTGCCTTTCAGTAGATCCAGGTTCTTTAACATCAAAATCTTCTTCAACACGTGAATGGGTAAGAGCATTCCTAATTTTGGCAGTAGTACGCTGGCTATTGATTGCGGCTAATTCCACTGCAAAAAAATTGGATTGAACTTATCTTTGTTTAATTTATTACTTTCAATATAGGCCTAGACTAAACTTACGGAACTGGACGAAACGGATAGTGACTCATTGTCTGAGCCTAACACTGCAGTTGTAAAGTCTAACATTAATCGCAATATTAACAGCAAAACTATTGATATTGAGAAATGGATTGAAAAGCATTCAGGACAGCATGAAGACTTAGTCAAGATTTTGCAATCAAATAAATTTACTAACAAGCACCGAAGAGATTTGGTAAAAATTATTGTATCTGAAATGTGCTCAGAATATGGCAACACGTAAGTACATATAGTTAGTCTTTGCTTTTATTTTTTGTAAATTTTTTTTCTATTTTTTGTAGAATATTATTTAATTGTTTTTTTTTTGTTTTCTTATTTAGATATCCTTCCAAGGAATATAAGACTAGTGTTGCAAAGGCCATTGTATCCACATTTTCTAGATTATCATCAAAAATTGAAGGGCGTTCTCATGTAAGTAACTTGTGGTTTCTGTGTTGTCAGAAATGTTTCAAGTGTTTCAGACGTTCTCTTTTTTAAATTAGTAGGAGAGTTTTTACGACGAAGTTGTTGGAGAGGGCTATCTTGAATGGCGGCTGAAAACGGTAAGAAAGCATTTACCCAGGAAGGAGACATCTAAAAGACCGAATAAAAAGAAAATAAGGAAACAACCGTTTATAGATAGGCCACAACTAACCGAGTCTGTCCTCATTGAAAAGGTACTTAGTTGACAAATAATTAAAACTAACAATTAAAGCTGTAAACTGCAATTTACACATCATTTTTTTAAACCAGATTTCTGAAATGAAGCATACAAAGCCAACTGATTCCGTCAAGGCTCAAATTGAACGTTTACTATATGAAACCCGGCCAAACAGACATACTGAAATCAAATCATCTGAAAGCATTACAGTTTCCGATGTATTAAAAAAATATCCTCGCCTTAAAAACTATGATGGTGAAATGGTATGACAAATTTTTTCAATTGTCTTCAAAGTTCTCAATTATTTTCTTTTATTTTTATTTCTATATAATGACAAATTTGTCTTGAAAATTATGGTGGTTGCAGATTGATAATGAATTTAGAGACGTTTTTGAAGGGCACGACATACTGTTGGCAAGATTTTCCACCTATTTTGCCCCACGTATTATTGCATATTGTAAAAATGTAGCATCTTATTTGCTAGAGAAATTAACTGATTTTGACAGTGAGTAGTGAATGCAAAGAATTTTCTATCATGCATTTTTCTTAAAATTTAATTAATGAGAAATGTTTTGTTTCCAGTTAATTTAAAAGCAATTGTGGTTTTACCTTTGAGTTGCTGCCTCCTCTGAACCATTCAAATATTACAAAAGTACAAGTATGTATTATTTTCTTCTTTTTAATTTATATTTCTTGAGAAATTTTTGTACTTTATTATATATTCTTAATTACTTTTTAGAACAAAGCCAAGAGAAAGCAAAGTGGTGGCAAGGTGGCTCGTATCAACTCAGTTCCACATCCAAGCTTTTTGCAGTTCATAGGTGTAATCTTAACAAACACATTGAAATAACATGTTTATTGTTTATCTCTGAATATCTCTTGTTTTTGCAGGCAAATGAAGATATAAATTCTAAAATCTCTGAGAGAGGCTCTTTGCACAAACAGCCATTTTTATTATGCTGCACAAACATGGACCAAAAGAAAGGCCCATTTTTTATCCAAGTTGAAAATCATTTGTTTCCTGTAGGAAACAATCCTCTGCGTGCCTTTGACAGGCTTTTTAAATTATATTACATGTTTGACGTACATTATGCAGCCGATCTTCTAAACTTCTACAACTTTTTTGAATCCATTGTTTACAATGGACTTAATACCCCTAAAAGCTGCTGTGACAGTCTAAATTTTGAGTGCAATAGAAATTCAGTCAGAATCAGCAGAGACCGTGTTTGAGTAAGCTTTTATAATTGCTTTAATTATTCATGTAGCTAATTTTTCATTTTAAGAAAATATTAAATCTTTTCTTACTTTGTCTCTTCAGCTCTGATTCAGAATTGGAATCCATGAATTAATACATTTTGTGAGTACAAGACGAAACGTAAAAGGATTAAAACTAATTGACGAATATTCTTCGCAAAATTGAGTTTTTCCTTAATTTTCAAAATCAAAAAACTATTATCGTGTTTTAGGTTCTAGTTTATCGCGTGGTTACTATTCTACTTTACTATTTAGTATTCTAAATGCCATTGTTGTATGTATGTTTATGCCATTTTTCTCAGTAAGAGTAAATAGTCTTCTTTAATTTCTTTTATACAATGCATTAATTTTGATATAATGTTACAATTTTCGATTAAGTTGAAAAAAGAGGGGACAGAACAAAAATAGAATAATTCGAAATTTTTGAAACACATTCTTATATAATTTTATCACGCTGAGGAACATCTGAAGAATGAATAATTTCATGACGTATATTGAAATTATTTTTATCACATAATTATTTTTGATACTTTTTAATTTGCTCTTGACACAGATATTCTTCAGTTCAGTGGAAAATTGGATTTATATCTTTTACGCAAATTTTTTTTACTTATGTTTGAACAAATGTGATTACATTAATATATTATACTTAATATACTATATAGAATTTAGTTCAATGATTAATTATTCATTGTATCGCCGAACAATGCCGAATGAAAATTTTTGTGACTTACAACAAGAGCGCTGCATTGTGCCAAATTTTTTTAGCAGGTTTATTGCTCAAAGCATGATCGCAAACAGGAGTGTCAGAGATCGGAAATCCGCAAATAAAAAAATCGTTTATAATCATTTAAAATTGTTTTTGTAATCGTATTTACTTTAATTGCAAATTAATAAACCCAAAAGTCAAGTGGATGTAAGTAGCATGTACAGGCCGATTCAAAGCCAGGTGCAACGAGTGGGGGGGGGGTGGTGAGGTGTGCGGGGGGAACTGTAGGTGCGGGGGAATAAGTTGCGGGGGTATGAATCATATACGTGCTTGCACCGTTTATCAGTTTTGATAAACAAGGGGAGTGTACCGGCCAATGTTTATCAAAACAGGGTGCTTTGTTGGCGGCGGCATATCTCAGCACGTGATAACCGCCGTTGGGGGGGCGGCGGGGGAGGGGGATAGGAACCCTCGGTGTTTGACTTTGAACCGACCATAATCTATAAGAGATAACCGCGAATTTGGCGGATGCGCGCGGGCCTAACGCCGCCGCGCAAAAAATAATTAAAAAAATAAATAAAAGAAATTTACCGATGTTTTGCTGCCTTAACTATTGCCATCACCACCACCGCCCGTCTGGTACTGCTGCCCGCCTGCGCTCGCCGCCCACCGCCATCCACCGCCACCCCACCACGACCTACCACCACTATCACTATTGTTTTTGTCCTTGTCATTGTCCTTCTTCTCCTTGTTCTCCTCCTTCTTCTCCCCGCACCACACTCATAACTAATGTTGTTTGTTTTCCTCTTTCCCCCTCTCCCCCCTCCCACTCCCCGCACCACATTATCATAACTAATGTTCGTCTTCCTCCTCCTCCTCCTCGTGCACCTCCTCTCCCCCGAAGTCATCGAAAATCTCTAATTGCACTAAGTTCAGCATATTGTTTCTGTTTGCGTTTGGAGGGAGAATGTGCAGAAGGTATTGCATCATATTATAGTTCTCCTGTATTTCGGCAAGCAGTTCTTCCTTTTCCTCCTTCTCCTCCTCTTTCTTCTCTTTCTCCTCCTCCTCCTCCTCCTCCTCCTTCTTCTCCTCCACAATTTTTTTTTCCTCTTTTTCCTCGGAAAAAGAAGAAAGAATGTCTTCCTCCTCCCCCTCAGAAGAGAGGATTTCTTTTTTATGAGAACTCACAATTTAGTGATAAAAATTTTTGTCTTACACACGTTTTTGTCTTACACCCGTTTTTTGTCTCACACACGATCTTATTGTCGCGCGAGCTTGACTAAGACTGAAGAGTCGAGCTAGAGCATTCTCCGTCGCTAAGAGTCACGCGGTTCTTCGTAAGGAGATCTTTTTTACATAAACAGACAATCTAAATAACCTTAGACTACTGAGCATTTGAAACACGTGTTTTTTTTTAGCCTGACTTTACTCTTGTATATTTGCATCTTTTTAGCCTGACTTTACTCTCGTATCTTCGCACCTTCTTTTAAAAATATTTTTAAAACTATACATCGCGGTATTAATACTAATGTATAACTGTGCATTTTTGGAATAGAAAAACGATGGATAAGAATAAATTTTCAAATACATTTTAAAGAGTATACTTTAAAAAAATCTTTTTTATTGTTCATGTAATGCTTCGTTCACAATAATGTCAATAGTGTAAGTTATTAATTTGCACTCGATTTGTGAATTCGTATCGTAAGATCTGTGCAACATACGTATCGCTTCGCGTTTATTCATGATACAGTTCATGCACAATATATTTACTAAATATTTATATTTTTTAATGGCAGTAATTGTGTTTTGATGTAGCGTTCAATACATGTGCTTGACACAATGTTCCAGGTTGAATATAAATAGCACAGTTGCAGGTTTTAGGTAAATACAAGTATCGCACAACGTTAATTTAACAATATTTTTATCGCGCAGTTTTACGAGTTGCACGTAAAGTTCGTGAATCGTTAACAATGATGATAATGCCTCTGTTGACTGGGCGAGTCGCTCAATATCCATACGTCTCTCAATTAGAGCTTTCCATGTTTTATAAGGTAAAACGACCCGATTGCCGCACGTATCGCCAATCGACATTTCCACAAAGCAGGAAACAGGTCCCACCATGATAGCAATATCAATCTATTTGTACGATGTTAAGGTTAGCGGGAACCTTCTGCCTAAAATGCGCGGCGTATACCGCGATTCCGAAGACGTGTTAAAAAAAAAAAAAACGGAGAGATGAGTAAAACGTACAATATATGTATAAAATGTAATTTAAATGTATAGATACTTACGATCATTCGCACGCTTCAGTCTTGATCGGAACGTAATAGTTTGCCATTCTTTATATCGAGAGAGAGATGCGTTGTTTCAGAACCGTTTGAACGAGCAATACTGATGTCGCAAGAAATTATGACGTTTATTTGAGGATTAATGCTTCTGCACTTTTAAAGGAGAGGGGAGGCTTCCTTCTCTTTTCAACAATTTCATCATTGTCGTCGTTATCGCTTGCACATGTCACGATACGTTTATGCTTCTGCATTTTTTTTAAAGGAAAGTGGAGGCTTTCCCCTCTTTTTAAAAATAATTGCATCATTATCATTATCGCTTGAACATGTCACGACACGTTTTCGCGATCCGACAACGTTGTACAAGAACGAAACGTTAAACATAACGTACATGACGTACATGAAATATGAAACGTGAAACGCAAAATGAAACATGTATAAGAACGTTAAACGAAATATGAACAACCTATATGAAAAACGTTGGAGAAACGTCGATATAATGGAGGGAAAGGAATAAAAAAACGTATTTTGTATACCAGGTGTATGCATAAGTTTTTTCCGGTTTCACTAAGAGATGGCGCCAGCAAAAAGTATTAATTTTACACATACGTCGTTTTGTTCGTCTGACATAGAACTACAAACACACACAAGTTGAGTCCGCCAAAAACTAGCGTCTTTGTTTTATTGTTCAGTGATCATGTCGAGTTTTGTGCCTGAAAAATAACATTTGCGGCACGCATTGCTTTTTTTATTTAATCAAAAGAAAAAGGCTGTTGAAAGTCACCGTTTGCTAGTAGAAATATATGGTGAACACGCTCCATCGATTAGAACATGTGAGACATGGTTTTGACAATTTAAAAGTGGTGATTTCAATGTGAAAGACAGTGAGCGCTCTGGTAGACCACAAAAATGCGAAGACGAGCAATTGCAGGAATTATTGAATGATGACCTAACTCAAACTCAACGGCAATTAGCAGAAGCATTACATGTATCACAAGAAACAATTAGTTGACGTTTACGAGCAATGGGAAAGATCAATAAACTTGGTAAATGGGTCCCACACAATTTGAATGAACGTCAAATGGAAAATCGCATAGTCACTTGTGAAATACTGCTTCAACGCCACAAAAGGAAATCATTTTTGTATCGAATTGTGACGGGTGACGAAAAATGGATTTATTTTAAAAACCCGAAGCGGAAAAAATCGTGGCTTTCACCTGGCGAAACCGGTCCATCAACACCAAGGCCAAATCGCTTCGGCAAGAAGACCATGCTCTGTGTCTGGTGGGACCAGAGCGGTATTGTGTATTATGAACTCTTAAAGCCCGGCGAAACCGTTAATACACAACGCTATCACCAACAAATGATTAATTTAAACCACGCATTAATCGAAAGACGACCGGAATGGGCCAGAAGACATGGCAAAGTGATTTTGTTACAAGACAATGCGCCGTCTCACACAGCAAAACCAGTGAAAGACACCTTAAAATCTCTTGGATGGGACATCCTTCCGCACCCGCCATACTCCCCAGACCTGGCGCCATCTGACTATCACCTCTTCGCATCAATGGGGTACGCGCTCGCAGAGCAGTACTTCAGCAATTTCGAGGAAGTTGGAAAATGGCTCGACAAATGATTTGCCGCAAAAGACAAGCAGTTTTTCTGGCATGGTATTTATAAATTACCTGAAAGATGGGCGAAATGTGTAGAAGCCGATGGCCAATATTTTGAATAAAAAAAAATTAATTTCCCTTGAAAATTACGTGTTTATTTTTACCAAAAAACTGGAAAAAACTTATGCAGCGCACCGTTGCGGAAGCACGGCAAAATGCTACCGAGTACCATCCGCGCAATAATTGCGGGGTCGAGTAATTGCGGCAAGACTGTTCTGATAAGCCTCGACAGTCCGCACGGCGTACGTTTCGAGAATGTTTATGTATATTCCAAATCGCTGCAGCAGCCTAAATATCAATATCTCGAAAATCTGTTGAAATCGATTGACGAAATCGGCTATTTTACGTTCTCAAATAATAGCGATGTTGTTCCGCAGAGCGAGGAGCGTCCGAATTCAATCTTTGTCTTCGACGACGTTGCATGCGATAGGCAGGCACATGTAGTGAGAGAATACTTTTCAATGGGTCGCCACTCAAATGTCGATTGTTTTTACCTGTGTCAAACGTACGCAAGAATACCTAAACATCTGAAACGCGATAACGCAAATCTTATAATCCTGTTTATACAGGATGGTGCCAACCTAAAACACGTTTACAACGATCACGTTAACACCAATATGTTGTACGATGATGTTTGCGCTTTGTGCCGTGCTTGTTGGCAGCGCGAATACATATTTTTAGTAATAGACAAAGACAGCGCGCTTAGTAACGGACGATACAGAAAAGGATTTAACGAGTTCGCGGTACCGCGAAACGGTTAGTCTTTCTCGATATCTTGGGCAGAGACGTTTGTCATGGCTAATATGCGCAAACGCGAGAAACTCGCGATGGAGATTGAAAAGACGAGCGAGGCAATCCGCAAGAAGCATCGCGCTCTGAAAACCGGTAAAATCGAGGAGGATATTACGATGGAGAAACGTTTCAAGCCCATCGTCGAACCTCTGAAACAGATCGTCGAGGAATCTCAGCCGATTAAGAGAGAGGTTAAAGACATCAAGGCAGAAGTGTCGAAAAATACTATGAAGAAACAAAGGCATAGCGACGACGATAACGACGACGATAGCGCATCTTACAAATTTTCGAAAGTAACATCAAGCAATAAGAAACGTTCGAGACAATCGAACGTCACGTTGGATTCATCAGTGATAACGTCCACACCGCGTACGACGGTTGGAACTGTAAACTCAACGAATGATGATGATGATGCTCTCGAAAACGTTTTCGAAACCACAGACGATTTGTTTAGAACATCTGTCCAACACAAAATGCAAACGTTGGAAGGTCAAAAAACATTGTCGCAGCATTTGGGTCCGTTGAGTCAAAAGTACATTGGACATTTTCTCAGCAGTGGCGGAAAAGAGAAAATTATAGATACCATATATGGCGTTCGTCTCGACAAGGATGGAATGATGCTTGGTAATAAAAAATTTTACGTGGACCGCAATGAGAACATAATTATCGATGGTGTGCGATATGCTGGCGCACCCGGTCTTTAGTTGATTTTTAAGAGAATTCCCGATGATCTTATCTATACGGGAAACGATTTGCAAAAGAACAAGAGCATATTGTTAACTACAAGCGCACATAGAAAAAATTACACCGCGCAGGAGTGATTACGGAGCAACAGAGGATACACGTACAGACACGTGATCGCACCATTGATGTCGATCGAATTTATACCAAAGAAAAAGAATAAATCCGGAAAAGGATTACCTAGCGCTATGATACTAAACGATAATAAGATAGATTACGTTCATCGGGACGATCCCAACGAGTTGGTGGATCGACTTCGATTGCTCGAAGCTTTGCATCAAGCCGGCAACGACGCTCACGGCAACGAGATGCTGTCTATCGTAGAGGAACTTCGCGAAGCCGGTATTATTATAAATTAATTGCGTATTCGCAAAAACGAATTAGACGAGAGGCTGATTTTGTTCGAGAAGGACGTGTGAGCATTACGATAAAACAAGGAGTTTTAGCGTATAATTATAAAAAAGTCGAGTTAAAACAAAAATGAGTGGCAATGAACATCGAAAAAATGGTTACGAACGTCTAACGAATGATTTTGAACGGTTCCTTAATAAAAATTGAACGGTTCAAGAACGATTGCTAGATTACTACCAATCGGCTCAAGATCACTATGAAAAGACTTAAGAACAAGTGTTGGATCGTTGTCGAACGGTCGTAAATCAAGTCAAGAATAATTACCACCAAGTATCTAACCGCCAAATACCAAAAGACAAAGAAAAGTTATTAAGGGATGACAGAAATTTGTAACAAAAAGACGACAAAGAAAACGTTTGACAAAACAACTTAAAAAAATATATAACAAAGTAGAGGAACTTTGCAACAGTAATATAAATTAAATTGTGTGCCCGCAGTACGAGTCAGTCGTAATATAACTTGTACGATACCACGTATATATATATACATAGTATCTTTAATTTAATTCAATAAGTTTCGCGCCGTCCGGTATTCGCGCCACTCTTAGGCTCGTCCTGCGCCTTGCGAGCAGGCATCGCCATCTCTTGGGTCTCGCGACCTTTTTCCGCGATTTTCGTTCGTTTTTCGGCTGCGCCTTGTCGCCAAGCGCGAGCGCGACTTCACTTCTCGTTGTGAGCCGCCACGGTGCGTGTCTATAGACATTGTTCTCGTCATCTCTTGTGATCGTTTGTACTACGCGAAATACAGTTTTATACATGGTGCGCGGATTTTCTTCTTGTTCCCCACCCAGCGAGTACATCGTATCATAAAGGCAGCGGACATACAAAACGTAGAGAGACACATGTCTTTCGGCCACGGCTACCGAGCACATTCCGGTGGCACTCGTGGAGAGGCACAGCCTCACGATTATACATTTGGTCCTTCGAGCCGGATACGCGGCACATCTGCAATTTCACCGCTGCTAGACACGCAAGGGAGTATCTAAGAGGTGAGCTACACATCACACGAGACGCTGCCGGCGGGAATGAACATAGGCGTTCCATCCTTGTTCGTCTTCTGCGAGAGGCGTCGAGAGGTCGGCAGCTCAGACCGAGCTACGAGACGAAACGGTGAAATCTTCGCCGACGAGGAATCTACGACGAGGTCACACGAGGAGGGCCTCGCCGAAGAGGGCGGCGGCAACGGCAGGATCCTGCAAGCATCGGACCATCTCCTGCATCGCCGTTTCCCGCCACCGAAGGAGAGTGAGCGAGACGGAAGGAGTGCGCGCGAGAGAAAGGGAGACTGATCGACGCGGGAAGAGCGCGCACGCGAGAGAGAGAAGGAAGACCACGGCCCCGCGCGGTTTGACGTTCAAGTTTTCCAACGGAGACTTCCAGCGCGGGCAAGCCATCCCCCCCCGCGCTACCATCGAGCGCGGCAGCAAGCGACTGTAAGTAAGGTTAACATTTACAAGGTTGTGCCGATCGATAGCATTGATACGGTTTTCATCGCACCTTCAATATGCCGAATGACGGCGACGATCTAACGGCGCTCAAGCGTCGACGCTCTACGTTGGTAGGATCGTGCACGCGCATACGTATTTTCGTGGACGCAGTCGAGTCAATTACACCGTTTACACTAGCTCAACTCGAGGAGCGCAAAAATAAAATAGACGGTTTCTGGGCAGAATACGATGTCGTGCAAACTAAGCTGGAGTTATTGGACATTGCGGAAGCGGATCATCGCATTTCGTTCGAGGATTCCTATTATACGATATCGGCCAAGTTGCGCGAGTTAATGAATCCCCCGATTGTACCACGTTCTCAGTTCGCACCGTCCACCTCGAACGCCTCCAACACAGTGGAACATTTCAATCATATAAAATTACCCAAGTTAGATCTCCCAAAATTTACGGGAAAATACGACGAATGGTTTCCGTTCTTCGACACATTTAATTCTCTCATTCATGTAAACGCGGCGTTAAGCAATATTCAGAAGTTGCAATATTTGAGAGCATCCGTCATCGGCGACGCGAGCAAAATAATTTGTGCGCTAGAAATTTCCGAGGCGAATTACGAGGTAGCGTGGAATTTATTAAAACAGCGCTACGACAATAAGCGAGTCATTGTTCAAAGTCATGTCAAGGCCATAATGGATTTGCCATCCATGGTCAAGGAAAACATTGTCGAATTGCGGCAAATCGCGGACGGTGCAACTAGACACATTCACGCCCTTCAGGCTTTAACGCATCCTACGTCTCACTGGGACGACATATTGGTCCACGTTTTGAGCAGCAAACTCGACGCGCTTACGTCACGGGAATGGCAACTATCATTAACGGGCTCCGAGTTGCCCACTTTCAAACAGTTCATCGATTTCGTCGCGCATCGATGTCAGACTTTGGAAACGAGCTCCAAATCAAATGCTCCCTCAAAAAATGCAAACGCTTTGGCGCAATCTAACGCGAGGCGCCATTCGTGTGTTGCAACGCTAAAAACAAAATGCGGTTTTTGCAAGGGAGAGCACCTCATATATTATTGCCAAGATTTTCTAGCATTGCCGGTTTCTCAAAGAATCTCGGAAATCCGGAAAAGAAGGCTTTGCACTAACTGCCTGCGATCTACAGAGCATGCGTCCAGCAAATGCTCATCAGGCGGCTGTAAAATTTGCAAATTAAAACATAATTCATTGCTTCATCTTGCGACCGTCGCGACGGCAAAATCCGTTACTCCGGGATCCGAAGATGAAGCCAGGGAAGGGGTTCTGACGAGTTCTCCGGCAGCGCTTGTTTCACACCGCTTGAACTCCTTCGATAACAAGCATGTTATGTTGTCAACCGCTGTCGTTTATGCGTACGATAGTCAAGGTTCACAAAAATGTTGCCGCGTGTTGTTAGACAGCGGCTCTCAAACAAATTTCATCTCGCAACGTTTCCTGACAGTGCTCGGCCTCAAAGCGCGTTCTCTCGACATTTCGATTTCAGGAATCAATAAAACAGCGACGAGATCATTTGGGGCAGCAGAGGTCAAACTGCAATCGCGAACAAATCCCTTCAGCATTTTGGTGGATTGTGTCGTCACTGATCATGTGACTGACAAAATTCCAGCAATCACATTAAAGCGAAGCGCATTCGAATTTCCTCAGAATCTCAAATTAGCCGACCCCCAATTTAATGTGTCGGCGGAGATCGATGTTTTAATTGGCGCCGAGCATTTCTGGAACCTGCTCTGTGTGGGACAGGTAAAATCTTCTCCAATGCATCCAACCTTGCACAAGACGCGATTCGGATGGATTTTGGCAGGTCAATTGGACGCCTCACCGAACTCATCACGTAAGGCGCAATCCTTTCACGCATTGATAACAAACACGCAATTGCATAATCAACTAACGCGTTTTTGGCAGGTAGAGGATGTCTCTGAAATTTCAAACAAATATTCCGAGGAGGAGTCTCTATGCGAGCAACATTTTTTGCAAAACGTGTCGCGAAATAGGCAGGGCAGATTTATCGTCAAGCTCCCGTTCAAGGAGCGGGCATTTGACCGTCTTGGAGATTCGAGGGACATCGCTCTGAAGCGATTTCGTAATCTAGAAAAACGATTCCTTCGTGATCCCAAATTAAAGAGTCAATATTCTCAGTTCATAAACGAGTATCTGGCATTAGGCCACATGAAGCTAATTGACGAGCAGTGCTACGACGGCGCGGAATCATTCTATTTACCCCACCATTGCGTTTTCAAGCATACAGCAGGTTCAAGCAAAATACGGGTAGTCTTCGACGCCTCGAGTAAAGGCTCGACAGGGGTGTCATTGAACGACACGCTCATGGTAGGCCCAACGGTACAGCAGGACTTATTTTCGATTCTTCTGCGTTTCCGCTTCGTCCTGGCGGCGGATATTATCAAAATGTACCGCCAAATCATGGTGCACTCTTCACAAACGCGCTATCAGCGCATTCTTTGGCGAGACAATCCTACTTCCGAAATTAAAACGTATGAACTCATCACTGTGACATACGGCACATCGTCCGCCTCGTATTTAGCCACGAGATGCCTCAAATGGCTAGCTGAACATTACGCCAACGACTTTCCCATAGGTTCCATGTGTGTAGGACGGGACTTTTATGTGGATGACGTTCTAACTGGAGCAGATACAATTAGCGAGGCAAAAATGCTGCGAGAGCAAACAATTCAGTTATTGCGTTTAGGAGCCTTCGAGCTCAGCAAATGGGCATCTAATTGTCCGGGCCTGTTAGCAGATACTAACGTCCAAAACGATGGTGTCTTCACGATTGACACCGGCATGGACTCATCCATATTAGGAGTCCATTGGAATCAAGTTCAAGATACCTTCCATTTCTCATACAAACCTGACGACAACCAATCAGCCGTATTTAAGCGAGTCATTCTATCCGAGGTCTCCAGACTCTTCGATCCACTCGGGTTATTGGGTCCTATCATCGTGCTAGCTAAATTGATTTTGCAAGAGCTCTGGCAATTGGGCATCCACTGGGACGAATCTGTCCCGCAGAATCTTCATTCGCGCTGGTTGAAATTCAATTCACAATTATCTAGCATCAATCAAATTTGCATCCCACGTTGCGTCAAGCTCGACACAAATCCGCAATCAATACAAATTCATGGGTTTTGTGACGCGAGCGAAAAGGCCTACGGAGCGGCAATATACTTCCGAACCAAGCTAGGAAACGATGCATATCACATCGAATTGTTATGCTCTAAATCTCGTGTCGCGCCCCTGAAGGCCGTTTCCCTACCGCGCCTTGAACTGTTGGCGGCGGTATTGTTAGCCAGGCTAGTAAAAAAGGTCGATACAGCATTCAGCCTCTCTGATGTACAAACCTTCTTATGGTCGGACTCCACAATAGTCCTGAATTGGATAGTCTCGCCATCGCGAAAATGGTCTACTTTCGTAGCCAACCGAATCAGCGAGATTCAAGGGGCTACGAATCCCAGCAGTTGGCGTCACATTAGGTCACCGGAAAATCCTGCTGACATTCTATCACGCGGTCTCGACCCGCAAGAGTTAACAAGCTCGTCGTTGTGGTGGCACGGACCCGCATTTCTCAAACTGGGCGAAGAATCTTGGCCCAAGTCCGATTTCGCACGCGCACCAGAAGACATGCCAGAGCAAAAAAGGTGTACCACGGCTATTGCCGTCATCGAGCATTCAATCGTCAACGAATTATTAAACAAATTTTCAAACCTTAATAAGGCATGTCGCGTACTCGCATACTGTTTGAGAATTACGAGGTCATTCCGCCCAGCCGCACCCACTATTTTCATATCTCATCACGAGGCGTCAACCGCCCTAGAGGCAGAGTTGCCATTGAGGCGCCGATTTGCAGCCACACCGACAGCCAGAGGGAACAGACCCACTTGCACCGGCTGGCACTTTATCCCCACTTATCGGCGTACGTCGAGCAGCCAAGGCGACGAGTGGGGAGCTCTACTGTCTCCTTCTTTCTCAAGCGGTCTCTCTCCTTCTCGACCTATCTTTTTCTGTCTCGAGCGTTCTCTTTCTTTCTTGTTACAGGCGCAGCTTTGCTCTCAACTATCAGCGATTTGAGATTTTCGTATCGCGGAACCGAGTTACGACGCGCGCGTGCGCGCGCGCGCGCTATGTATTTATATATATACACGTTTTCTACTTATGCATATATAAAAAATACATGACCATATATCGATTTTTTTATCTTTATGGTATATTTATAAAATAGAAAAGAAATTGAAAAAAAAATAGCTGTATTAAGCATGTATACATGTTTACAAAAAATGCTTAATTATTTCTAAATTACAATGTAGAAATATTGCAGCATGAAATATATTCAGCATGGTGACACTTTAAATAAAAAACCAAACGGTATTGAAATAATTTAAAAAATCGTTTAACTTTTTGTTTAAAATGTTACTATGCTGAATGTGTAATATTTCATACAGCAATATTTCTACATCATAATTTAGAAATTTAATTGTGCATTTTTGTTAATATTTACTTGGATAAATTCTTTTAAATGTTTTACGTATAGCATAGCTAAAAGTATCTTTCCTAATTATTGAACAATTTGTTTCCAAATTTAATTTTATATCATTAAGATGATTCACCTATCGCATATCGTTATATTTTTATCGAAATACTATTTCCAAATTAATTGAACAATTATCAACATTTTCTAAAAGGTCAATACTTTTACATCTATCTTTTTAAATGTACCTACACAATTGTTGCTTACAAGATTTGGTCATATAATTTAATATCGGGAAATGTCACGCGTCTCATCGCCAATTTGACAACTCTAGATCTGAAGTCACATACGGCTGTTACTGTTGTTATAACATGATTTCGAATCTCGAGATTCTTCAGTCGAATTCTGGCGATTACAATATTCAGTACTTTAATATAGCAATTAAAATGTGTTAATATTTAAGTCCACTCTTGGCCACCATGCGCGTTTTTTATTTAAAATGTATCACGTAACAAAAAATTATGCTCATTTTTTTTATGAAATAAATACAACTATTACCGAAATTATTTTTTTTCGATAATCTGTTTTCTTAGATTTACTTTATTTTACATAAATATTTATTTGCACAAACGTACATAGTGTTGCTCAACGGAAACCGCGAGAAGGTGGTGGTCTCTTCCGTCAGGAGGGAAATGTAAAAAATTATTATCTATACTTAAAATTAATAAGAATTGAAAGTAATATTTAATCAGCTACATTGTTTTACAATATTAACTAGTCACATAAAAAATGGAATTAATTAACATTGCAAAATAATGTAACTGATTAAATATCACTTTCAAAATAAATTTTTTACATTTCCCTCAGTGTGTGTGTGTGTGTGTGTGTGTGTATGTGTGTGTGTGTGTATGTGTGTGCGCTTAACTTTATATTGTTTTTACACGCTCGTTTTTTCTGAACGATGTCCTTACGGACAAAATATTTTGCACATCCACTCTTTCGAGCAATGTCCTTACGGACATAATATTTTGCACACTCTGTTGAGCGATGTCCTTACGGACATAGTCTTTTACACACTCTTTCGAGCGATGTCCTTACGGACAAAATCTTTTACACATTTTTTCGTTCGATGTCCTTACGGACAAAATATTTTACACTGTTTCGAGCGATGTCCTTATGGACAAAATATTTTTAACTATTTCAAGCAATGTCCTTACGGACAAGGTATTTGAATCACTCTTTTAGAGCGATGTCCTTACGGACAAGAAAAAAATTTTAATATAATAATTTTAATTTTAATCTGCCCACGAAGGACCAGCAATATCATTAACATGCACTGCATGTAATGTTAAAGTATTCTGGTCTTTTTTAGCGTTACTTTTATATAATTTGTCTGGCGACATAAGAGATAAATCTTTTTCTTTTATCGTCATGTTTATGCAAGTTTCGTTACATGCTTTTAATGACGACTTAATAACGCAAATTGCATTAACGGTTGCCGATGAAAGTTTATTACGTTTATTAGTTTTAACATCAGTTAAAAGAGAAAACATTCTCTCCGCATCGGCATTAGAATTGGGAAGACATCGAACAGCATTTACAACACTTTTTAAATTTGGATATTTAGCTCTATTATTAACGTCCTGACATTGCAAAATTCTTTTCCACATTTTGTCAAATGTTTTTGTTGAAAGACTTTGCTTTTCTTCATTTGTAAAGTCTGATGGCAATGCAATCCATTCTTTCTTTAAACCATCTTCTTCAAAACCACCGATAGTTTTGGCTACGAAAGAAACATCTTTAAATGATGTTTCTCTATCTGTATTATATAAAGTTATATATGGTCGGAAAATATTTAATTTTGATAAAAATAAATTATTAATGGGTAACCTTTTGCGAATTTCTTCTGCAGCAGTCACATAAAACGACACACAATTCTCTCGAACTGTTGCAACATCGTTTTCGTGACCTTGCATAATTATTTCGTTTAGATATTCATCGCAATCGGGTCCAAAAGTAATTTCATGTAACACTTTATGATTTTCTTTTTCAGAGAATACTATATTCATAATGTTCTCTGTGAAAGATTTCATAAGTTCATTTTTCAAAAAATGTTTGCAAATTTTAAAAAGAAATTGAACTGATTTAGAATGTAACATATGTATCCGCGTTTCTGTTGCTTGAAAGAATGCATTGAATGCATTAAATTCATTTAAAATATATTTTAAAAATAAAAAATACGCTTTTACATCGACTTTGCGCATTATAATCAATAATTCTTCTCCAGATTTACTTTTTTCACTGACAACTTGCTCAGTTAAGAAAAGTTCAATTGTATGCCAAGATTCCAGAAGTCTATCTACGCATTGATAATGAGAAAGCCAGCGTGTTTCACACAATTTTTTTAATTTTAAATACCTATTTTCAAAACTGAGACAAAATTCACGGAAAATAGCAGTACGTTTTGGACTGCTGTTAACATATTTAGCAATTCTTTTTAAAAAGTCATCGCAAACATCGGGTATGTTATTACATGCAGCACGAGCTGCTAACGCTGCGGAATGGCAAGGACACGAAAATGTTAACAAATTTGGACATAATTCTTCCAGTTTTTTTTTAAATGATTTTTGTTTCCCAGTCATGACAGACGCATTGTCGCATGACAAGGCAACAATATTTCCAAATGGTATCTTTAATCGCCACATTTCACATTTAAATGCGTTAATTAACTTGTCCGAACTGGAATCTTTGGCATCTATATCAATTAATTTTACTAACTGAATGCGAATATCTAATATCTCTAAATCTACGTATCTTACAAGAAAAGTCATCCATTTGTCATTTGTAATGTCAGACGTTTCATCAATATATACGCAAAATTTTTGATTTTGTATGTTGTTCACAACACGTTCTCTCATCATTGGGTATACTGCATTTGTGACAACATTTCTGCACTTTATACGACCCATTGTCATTTTTTTCAATACATGTGGATCATCAGATAAATTTTGGAAAAATTCTAAAATGTGTTTTGCATTATTAAAAGAAATATCGAGACTAGCAATTAATGTTGCATATCTCATTTCAGCTTCTTTTTTACGTTCCTCAAATGGCAAATCATTATTTCGTGTATATGATTCTTTACTACACGTGTTCTTTTCTAAATTTTTACATTTATCTAAATGAGTTTTGGATTCTGCGTGTCGTTCAATATGCGATAATCCACCTGATATACTTCCATATGTATCGCAAATTGAACATAAAAATAAACTTTTATTATGTGCCACTTCGCGTAACCAACATTTATATTCATCAATTTCTAACCATTGTGGCTGAAATGTTTTATATCTTTGTTGTGATATTTCATCACTGTTTTCTAATAATACTTTTTTAAGTTTATTTTTATGACCCACAGAATCCATATGTCTCAAAACATATGCTGAATTGCATGACAAATTTTTATTGCATACAGTGCAATGGTAGAGAGAATTGTCGGATGGAACTTTACGTATCCAAGATTTATATCGATCATCGGAAAGCCAAGCTTCTAAGAAGGTTCGCTTTCTTTTTTTGATCGATTTATTGGACATTTCCGTATAAATTAAATAATAAATATATATAAATATTACCAATGTCACAGAAAGAGATTAGGATCCCGTGGTTCGTCACTCCCACAATATTTATTTACTAAATCCTATTCTCTTTCGGAATATGTGGGTGTGTGTGTTGTGAATGTGTTGTGTAAAAATTCGTTTTACCTTTTTGGTCGTAAATATTTGCCAACTGAATACAGAGCTCTAATCAGCAGCAAGACGTTGCGACCAAATAGATAACAATGAACATAGCGCATAGAAAAACAATTGAAGCATATTTCAGAACAGTGATGCTACATTTAGGCCGCGTCTCACTAATCGGTTGGTAAAAAATCATGTGGACGCGCGTTTATCGATGATCTGCGTCTCCACTGTCATTTGTTTATGTTCCTGCGACAGCGACGGACAGTGATATGGCAGGTTAGTTATAAATATTTTATTAATACTAACATACTGATAAAGTCAATCTATGTTATTTTAACGATTAAAGTAATTCTTTAACGGGATTGTGCGTCTAATAATTCAGAGACGTATCATAATTCAACGAATAAAAGAAATAATTCTTGATACAAAGGGTTATGTATATGTCTTGTTTTTACTAACGAATCTTTTACTACTAGATGAGCAATGCAAATTATAAATTGAATATCAATACAGAAAGTTAAAACGGAATAAAATTATTAATATATTCCAAAAAGAAATAACTCATTAAATTGATATCGCATGGATATTGATTTGATATAAAAATCATCTTTCTGACGTTGATTTTATTATCATTCCTCGCTGAGATTCGATTGTAACAGTGATAAAAAAAAATATAACACCTCAAAAAATTAAAAAAACATTTTTTTAAATACAGGTTTATGTCAATTCAAGAGTTTATTTTCAGAAGCAAAAAATTCTGTTTATGACTTTAAAAAAAAGAATTTTTTTTGCATTTCAAAATGAACTCAGACTTGATGACATAAACTTGTTTTTTTTTTTAATTTTCTGGAATATTAGATATTTTTATTTTATCATTATTAAAATTGCTCTTCAGCGATAAATGAAATCGACGTCAAAACGATGATTTTTAGATCAAATCGATGTTTATTTGACATTGACTTGATGAGTTACTTCTCTTTCGGATATATAAATAATTTTATTGCATCATAACTTTCTGTATTGTGTTATGCAATTTATAATAATTCACATAGCTTGCATTATCTACTTGTAGTATTATGTACATTATGTACATTATTTATATTTCAAACGAAATTATTGACATTCAATCTTGCTTCTAGAATTACTACATAATATATATTCATATATTTTTTATTAATATTATGTATTTTTCAGATAAACAGATCGTAGTCCGTCAAGGACCTTCCGTGCTCCAACGAAGATTGGAGCATATGGAGAGAAGTATGGAGGCGATAGAGAACATGCTGCAAGAGTGGCGGCAACAGCAGCAGCAACCGCAGCAGCAGATAGACCGCCTTGAACAAGCGGTCAATCTGCTGCTGCAAGAACGCCAGCAACAGCAGCCGCAGCAGCGTCAGTTGCAGCAACAGGAGCAACCGCAGCAGCAGCAGGAGCAACCGCAACAGCAGCAATTGCAACAGCAGGAGCAGCTGCAGCATACTTACGAGCGGCAGCAAAATAATAGTAATACAATATTTATATTTAAATATATGGATATATATAAAATATTTAGTTTTACATTTATTTATATTTATTTTTAGTCCGTAGAAATGGACCAGGACATGGGCGTTCCCGCGCCCGTTGGTACCGCCAACGCGGGATCTTCAGAGGCAGAGGCGGAAGAGGAAGTAGTAGTGGCGGAAGGGGAAAAGGAACCATTATTATTAACAAATATTATAATATTTAAATAAAAAATTTAATAAAATGAATATAAATGACTTTTTTTTATCCGTATATACTTATATACTTTTATTTTCTATTCGCCTACTATATTTTTATATTATTATTTCACCATTATTTTCTTTTTTTATGCGTTTTATTATAATTTCTCTGTTTAGTCTATATTGTGTTATTTTATTTTAGTAATTTTATTTTATTTATAAATATTTTTAAAGTTACATTTTTCTTTCTGTTTCCGTTCATGTCTCTGTTTGTTCTTAAAGGGCTTGGCTTACAACAGGGTAGAAACAAACGCACATTTATTTATTCATACTTTTTCAAAATAATATCGCTCAAAAGAGTGGATGTGCAAAATATTTTGTCCGTAAGGACATCGTTCAGAAAGAACGAGCGTGTAAAAACAATATAAAGTTAAGCGCACACACATACACACACACACACATACACACACACACACACACACACTGAGGGAAATGTAAAAAATTTATTTTGAAAGTGATATTTAATCAGTTACATTATTTTGCAATGTTAATTAATTCCATTTTTTATGTGACTAGTTAATATTGTAAAACAATGTAGCTGATTAAATATTACTTTCAATTCTTATTAATTTTAAGTATAGATAATAATTTTTTACATTTCCCTCCTGACGGAAGAGACCACCACCTTCTCGCGGTTTCCGTTGAGCAACACTATGTACGTTTGTGCAAATAAATATTTATGTAAAATAAAGTAAATCTAAGAAAACAGATTATCGAAAAAAAATAATTTCGGTAATAGTTGTATTTATTTCATAAAAAAAATGAGCATAATTTTTTGTTACGTGATACATTTTAAATAAAAAACGCGCATGGTGGCCAAGAGTGGACTTAAATATTAACACATTTTAATTGCTATATTAAAGTACTGAATATTGTAATCGCCAGAATTCGACTGAAGAATCTCGAGATTCGAAATCATGTTATAACAACAGTAACAGCCGTATGTGACTTCAGATCTAGAGTTGTCAAATTGGCGATGAGACGCGTGACATTTCCCGATATTAAATTATATGACCAAATCTTGTAAGCAACAATTGTGTAGGTACATTTAAAAAGATAGATGTAAAAGTATTGACCTTTTAGAAAATGTTGATAATTGTTCAATTAATTTGGAAATAGTATTTCGATAAAAATATAACGATATGCGATAGGTGAATCATCTTAATGATATAAAATTAAATTTGGAAACAAATTGTTCAATAATTAGGAAAGATACTTTTAGCTATGCTATACGTAAAACATTTAAAAGAATTTATCCAAGTAAATATTAACAAAAATGCACAATTAAATTTCTAAATTATGATGTAGAAATATTGCTGTATGAAATATTACACATTCAGCATAGTAACATTTTAAACAAAAAGTTAAACGATTTTTTAAATTATTTCAATACCGTTTGGTTTTTTATTTAAAGTGTCACCATGCTGAATATATTTCATGCTGCAATATTTCTACATTGTAATTTAGAAATAATTAAGCATTTTTTGTAAACATGTATACATGCTTAATACAGCTATTTTTTTTTCAATTTCTTTTCTATTTTATAAATATACCATAAAGATAAAAAAATCGATATATGGTCATGTATTTTTTATATATGCATAAGTAGAAAACGTGTATATATATAAATACATAGCGCGCGCGCGCAGCAGCGCGACGCGTCGTAACTCGGTTCCGCGATACGAAAATCTCAAATCGCTGATAGTTGAGAGCAAAGCTGCGCCTGTAACAAGAAAGAAAGAGAACGCTCGAGACAGAAAAAGATAGGTCGAGAAGGAGAGAGACCGCTTGAGAAAGAAGGAGACAGTAGAGCTCCCCACTCGTCGCCTTGGCTGCTCGACGTACGCCGATAAGTGGGGATAAAGTGCCAGCCGGTGCAAGTGGGTCTGTTCCCTCTGGCTGTCGGTGTGGCTGCAAATCGGCGCCTCAATGGCAACTCTGCCTAGAGGTCCTGTGTAAATCCGTGCAAGAACAAGTCTTTTCAGATGAATACAAGGCCTTATTAAAAGGTCAAACCATTAACCCGGCCAGCCGCTTATTGTCCCTCTCACCCTTCGTGAACAAGGACAAGCTAATCCGCGTGGGCGGTAGGTTAGGCAATTCTAATCTAAATTCTGATATGCGTCACCCTATTCTATTGCCACAAAATCACATTCTCACTCAAAGAATTATAGAACGGGAACACGTGCGTAATGCACACGCTGGCGCGCAGGCCACGATGGCCGCAGTAAGGCAGCGCTTCTGGCCAATATCTCTTCGATCGGTTACGCGAAAAATATTAAAAAACTGCGTGACGTGTTTCAAGATGAAGCCGGTGCCTTCGGAAGCAATCATGGGCTCATTGCTCGCCGGGCGCGTAAATATCTCAAACCCATTCGCGCATTGTGGCGTCGATTATGCCGGCCCCTTTGTGATTCGAGAATCTAAGCGACGCAATGCTGGAAATCACAAGGCATATTTATCAATTTTTGTATGCTTTGCGACAAAGGGAGTGCATTTGGAGCTCGTTTCCGACCTCACATCAGATTCCTTTATTGCCGCACTCAAGCGTTTTGTGGCACGTAGGGGTAAACCGGTCTGCATATATTCCGATAACGGAACGACGTTTGTCGGAGCTCAAAGGCAACTTAAAGAATTTTTCGACCTCTTGTCTCAAGATCAAACCCAAGCTAACATCAATCATTTCCTGCGTGATCACGAAACTGCGTGGAAATTCATTCCACCTAACGCGCCGCATTTTGGCGGACTTTGGGAGGCCGCAGTAAAATCGGCGAAGCACCACTTATACCGAATAGCCGGAAAGTCGCCTTTGACCTTCGAAGAGCTTCAAACAATATTCTGCGAAATAGAAGCGATCTTAAACTCACGTCCTCTAACTCCACTAAGCGACGATCCCAACGACCTGTCGTATTTGAGCCCAGGTCATTGTTTGGTTGGCACGGCCTTGAATAGTTTTCCTTACACTGATGTTACTGATGTAAGCGAGAATAGACTGGTCCGTTGGCAGCGTGTCGAACAAATCAGACAGCATTTTTGGCGCAGGTGGAGCCAAGAATACTTGCATACCTTACAGGAGCGCACGAAGTGGAAGATCAACAAGGGCGAACGATTAAGGCCTAAACAGATGGTCCTGCTCAAATCACAGGGATTGGCCCCCCTACAATGGTCAATCGGTCGAGTGGAGGAGGTTCATCCCGGACCAGACAACATCGTTCGAACTGCCACTGTCCGTACAGCGCGGGGTCTGTTTACCAGGCCATTGTCAAAAATTGCTATCCTACCCATTGAGGAATAGCACGTAATGAGATTTTTTTTGTAATCCGACCAAACAAACTCGCGTAATTTTAAGTTTATTTTGTAACCTGCGCCATTTCATTTCAGTAATTATTTCAAGTTTTCGAACAAGTTATTTGCGTTCAAACAATTATTGTAACATGCTCTTCCAGCAATCACCTTCTCAAACGATCACTCAGTGATCTAAGCTGTAACATGATGTTGAAAGTATGTCCTTTCAACGGAGGGGCGGCGTTGTACGATACCACGTATATATATATACATAGTATCTTTAATTTAATTCAATAAGTTTCGCGCCGTCCGGTATTCGCGCCACTCTTAGGCTCGTCCTGCGCCTTGCGAGCAGGCATCGCCATCTCTTGGGTCTCGCGACCTTTTTCCGCGATTTTCGTTCGTTTTTCGGCTGCGCCTTGTCGCCAAGCGCGAGCGCGACTTCACTTCTCGTTGTGAGCCGCCACGGTGCGTGTCTATAGACATTGTTCTCGTCATCTCTTGTGATCGTTTGTACTACGCGAAATACAGTTTTATACATGGTGCGCGGATTTTCTTCTTGTTCCCCACCCAGCGAGTACATCGTATCATAAAGGCAGCGGACATACAAAACGTAGAGAGACACATGTCTTTCGGCCACGGCTACCGAGCACATTCCGGTGGCACTCGTGGAGAGGCACAGCCTCACGATTATGCATAACTCGTTTATGCGCCGAAACATGAGTTTGTCGAAGAAAATTAGCTCCGAGAGGCGACGGTTCTTCGAGGAATTACACGCCCCAGCAAGGCGCAATTTTCCTCGAAGACACGTTATAATCAAAGGATTTGACGATCTGTGGCAAGCTGATGTCGTCGAGATGCGCCCATATTCAAAGTATTAGGAGTACAAATTGAAAACCGCCGTTTTTTGTCAAAATTTGAGGATTGATTGTTGAAAAATGGTTACATACTTATTCTTGAAAGTATTGTCCATCGCTGGCCACTACTTTCTCCCACCTTTCGGGCAGCATACGAATCCCGCGTCGAAAAAACTGCTCGTCTTTTGCGGCGATCCACGAATCGATCCAGTTTTTGGCCTCTTCGTAATAATGGAAGTGCTGCTCAGCCAGGCCATGCGCCATTGATCGGAACAAGTGATAATCTGAAGGGGCGATGTCAGGAGAATACGGCGGATGAGGTAAGACGTCCCATTTTAATGTTTCCAGATAGTTTTTAACGACCTGAGCAACATGTGGCCGAGCGTTGTCGTGCAGCAACATCACTTTTTCGTGTCTTTGCTCGTATTGTGGCCGTTTTTCCTGCAATGCTCTGCTCAAACGCATTAGTTGTGTTCGGTAGCGAGCTCCTGTGATGGTTTCACCCGGTTGCAACAGCTCATAATAAATCACGCCGAGCTGGTCCCACCAAATACACAGCATGAGCTTCGAGCCATGGATGTTTGGCTTGGCCGTCGATGTTGATGCATGGCCGCGGTAGCCCCACGATTTTTTTTGCTTTGGATTATCATAATGGATCCACTTTTCATCGCCGGTTACAATACGATGCAGAAAACCCTTCCGTTTTTGCCGTTGGAGCAGCTGTTCGCACGCGAAAAAACGCCGTTCGACGTCTCTCGGCTTTAATTTGTATGGCACCCAGTGTCCATGCTTTTGGATCATTCCCATGGTTTTCAAACGATGTGAAATAGCTTGTTGAGTCACGCCCAATGAATCTGCAAGCTCCTGTTGCGTTTGAGATGAATCTTCATTCAGTAATGTTTCCAATTGTGCGTCTTCAAACTTTTTCACCTGTCCGGGACGCTCCTTGTCTTCTACGCCGAAATACCACTTTTGAAGCGTTGGAACCATTCTCGACACGTTCTTTCACTAATGGAAGCCTCACCATAAGTTTTTACAATCATTCGACGCGCCTCAGCCGCAGATTTTTTCGAATTGAAGGCAAAAAGCAAAACTTCCCGCAAATGACGCTTATTGGGCACAAATTTCGACATTTTCGATCACAAAAAAATATATAACGCCGATAAAAATTCACAACTGCAATGATAAGGAATTGTTGCCAGATACCCAACCTTACATTTAAAATTTTTGATCTAACGTTTGGCGCCAGCTGTGGCGTTCTTACACTCTTTCACTTACACTTTTATTCTTACACTTACACTTTCTACACTTGTTACTTAGCAACACACTAAACATCTTTTGTTATTAACATTTACTTTTTTATTATTATTCTGCCTGTCAAAGAGTTTATACGTCTTAATAAATATCTCTTTATCAAATATAAATCTAGTGATTTATACAATAAGTGGCTACATATTTGGTGACCCCGACGTGATCACGGTGTGAGCTGGAATATCTCTTGACGCGGGAAGTTTGATTTCCGAAGTGTCATTTGGTGTCAACAAGAATCTTCGAATTTTGATTCCTGGATCGTCTTGGCTCTTCTCTGGAAACATCAAATCATTGATAAAATGCCTGTGGACAGAACTCCTGTTAAATCTGAGTTGACTCCGTCGACTTCGACTACAGCATCAACTGTGAGCCTTCAACAACAGGTCGGAACGGAAAATTTAGATTTATCTTCTGGTATAGAACATCAGTTATTGGGTGAGTCCACTCAGATCCATTCTAATGAATTTCGCCTGTTGAAACTTCCAACCTTTTGGCATAAGCAACCTAAACTGTGGTTTGCTCAGATTGAGAGTGAATTTACTGTATACCGTATCCGTTCCGAAGATATTAAATATAGTTCTGTTATTCGTCATCGCGATGAACAAGCTTTAGTCGCGATATCGGAAATTGTTGAAAATCCGCCTGAAATTGATAAATATAATCAATTAAAGAAAGCTCTAATTCACCGTTTCACGGATTCTGAAGAAAAACGTTTGAGACAATTATTAGCCGGTATTGAATTTAATGACAAGAAACCTTCAGAACTTTTACGCGAAATCCGTCAATTATCCGGTGGTTCTTTAGCAGACAACATTTTACATTCGATTTGGCTACAACGCTTACCATATAGAGTTCAAGCGACTCTTGCTGTTGTTGAAAACGTACCTTTAGTCAAGCTCTCGGAACTTGCGGATAAAATTGTTGAACGTGATACTGGTTTTCAAGTCGCGGAAGTTAATACGCAATCAACCTCTAAACAACCGGATTTTTCTGAATTGGAACGAAGAATTACTGCGCTTGAAGTTTCTCATCGTCGTGGCAGATCTTCTAGCCGTTCTAGAAGCAAATCAAAATTTAGATCACATTCACGGAGTAAAAAAACTATTTCTAAAGATCAGTCAATTTGTTTTTATCATAAAAAATTTGGTGATAAAGCAAAGAAATGTACCATTCCTTGCACGATGTCAAAAACTCTTACTGACTCTCAGGAAAACTAGAAGCGCCGTTGGAGATTGAGGCTGCTTACAACGGTTTACCTTGTCACCGCCTCGTAATTTTTGACAAATCTTCTAATTTACATTTTCTTATTGATACTGGCGCTGATATTTCCTTATTACCTAAGAGAGTTTTGTTTAAATCATTACCAGCTAATTTTAAACTTTTTGCTGCTAACGGTACTCAAATTCATACTTTCGGTTCTAAAACTCTTTCTTTGGATCTTGGCCTCAGGAGAAATTTCCGTTGGAAATTTTGCATCGCGGATATTCAACGTCCCATTTTAGGTGCAGATTTCCTCGGATATTTTAATCTCCTAGTTGATATTAAAAACAAACGTTTGATTGACTCTGTTACTGGCCTTAAACATTTTGGAAAGATCCAAGAAGTTTCACAATTATCTATATGTACCACGTCTCCCGACTCTCCCTATCACAGGATTTTAGCAGATTTTCCTGGACTTACTCGATTTGCTCCTCTTTCTTCGGTGAAGTCTCATGGAATTGAACATCGTATCATCACGGAAGGATCTCCTAAATTTTCAGTTCCCAGAAGACTTTCTCCGGAAAAACTCAAGTTCGCCAAGGAGGAATTCAAGTTCATGATGGAACAAGGAATTTGTAGACCTTCGAGTAGTACTTGGGCAGCTCCTTTACATATGGTTCCCAAATCGGAAAATGTTTGGAGACTTTGTGGCGATTATCGTGCGTTAAATTCGGTCACTGTTCCTGATCGTTACCCACTGCCTTATATTCAAGATTTTACCTCTGGACTTTATGGTAAGAATATCTTCTCCAAGATTGACTTAGTAAAAGCGTACTATCAAGTACCCGTCGCCAAAGAGGATATTCACAAGACCGCCGTTACCACACCTTTTGGACTTTTTGAATTTTTAGTCATGCCTTTTGGTCTTCGTAACGCGGCTCAAACTTTCCAGAGATTAATGAACTCACTGCTCAGTGATTTAGATTTTGCTTTTTGCTATCTTGACGACATTCTTATAGCTTCCAAAAATGAACAAGAACATATTGCCCATTTGCGCATTATTTTTAATCGTTTATTACAGGCCGGAATGTCAATTAATGTAGCCAAATGTCTTTTCGGACAAAAAGAACTTTCTTTCCTTGGATACCTAGTTTCAAGTCAAGGTATTAAACCTTCAACGGAAAAAGTAAAATCTATTATTGATTATCCTAGACCTAAGACAATTCATGATATGCGCAGATTTATTGGCATTATCAATTATTATCGTCGCTGTCTTAAAAATGCAGCCGAACATCAAGCTTTACTTACTGAATTTTTAAAGGATAGTCGCAAGAGAGATAGAAGAGTTATCACTTGGAATAATGAATCTGAAACAGCCTTTGAAAATTGCAAAGAAGAACTTCTTCGAGTTACTACTCTTTCTCATCCTGCACCTCACGTTCCTTTGATTTTAACTTGTGATGCCTCTAATTTTGCTGTTGGAGCGTCTCTAGAACAAACCATTGATAATGTTAATAAACCTATTGCATTCTTTTCTAAAAAACTTGATCAAACTCAGAAGAATTATAGCACCTATGATCGAGAACTACTTAGTATTTATTTAGCTATCAAGCACTTTAAATACTTACTTGAAGGACGTCAACTGATTATTAGAACAGATCACAAGCCTTTGATTTATGCTTTTCGGCAGAAACTTGATAAAGCATCTCCTAGACAGATCAGACAATTGGATTTTATAGCCCAATTTTCTACTGATATTGTTTATATTTCAGGCAAGTTAAATTCTGTAGCCGATGCTCTTTCAAGAATTGAATCAGTTTCAATGCCAATTATAGTTTCTCTTGATGAGTTGGCTGATTTTCAAAAAGAAGATGAAGAACTTCAAGACTTACTTTCTTCGAACTCTTCTCTTCAATTAAGGAAACTTATTCTTTCTGGCTCAACTTCTCCTATTTATTGCGATTGTTCTTCTGAACTAATTCGTCCTTATGTGCCTAAACCTCTTCGCAAGAGAATTTTTGATGTTGTTCATGGTCTTGCTCATCCCAGTGGTAGATCAACAGCTAAACAACTTTTGCAAAAATTTATTTGGCCATCTTTAAAAAAGGACATTAAAGAATGGACTCGTACGTGTCTATCTTGTCAACGCTCTAAGATTTCAAGACACACGAAGAATGTTCCTGTTAAAATCGCAATTCCTGATCAGCGTTTTCAACATGTCCATTTAGATTTGATTGGTCCCCTTCCATCTTGTCAAGATTTTCGTTATTGCCTCACGATTATTGACCGTTTTTCACGATGGCCTGAAGCTATCCCTCTTAAGGAAATTTCTGCTGACACTGTTTCTACAGCTTTTTATACTCATTGGGTAGCTAGATACGGTTCTCCTTTAACTATCACCACGGATCAAGGATCGCAGTTTGAAGCATCTCTTTTCAAGGCTTTAACCAATTTGATTGGTTGTGACCGGAAAAGAACTTCTGCTTATCATCCTGCTTCAAATGGCATTTTGGAAAGATGGCATAGGACTCTCAAGACTGCCATTATGTGTCATCAGACGAAGAATTGGTTATAATCTCTTCCTTCAGTTCTTCTTGGTCTTCGTTCATGTTTTAAAGAAGATTTAAAAGCTTCACCTGCGGAACTACTCTATGGAACCACTCTTCGGATTCCTGGAGAATTTTTTATTGAAGAGGATTTTCCTGCGGATCCTGAAATCTTTTTAGAAAAACACAGAATTCATATGAGGAATGTTAGATCTTCACCAACCAGTCATCACATCAAGAAATCTCCTTTTGTACATAAAAATCTTTTTGATTGTACTCACGTTTGGATTCGTGATGATGCTGTCAAGAAGTCTCTTCAACCTCCTTATTCTGGGCCTTTTCTGGTTGTCAAACGTATTTCTGATTATTTGTTCTCTATAAACGTTTCAGGTAATATTGTTAATGTTTCTACGGAACGGCTTAAACCAGCTTTTCTTCCGAGAGAAGATTTCTCCGCAGTTTCTACTTCCTTACCTTGCTCTTCTTCTACGGAACCTGTTACCAGTTTGGATGTTCCCGCTTCTATTTCTGTTCCTGTTTCAAGACCTTTAAGAACTTACCCGGCTAAGAAGAAAGTTCATTTCGCAACGTAGTCGTCGCTTTGGGGGGAGTACTGTGGCGTTCTTACACTCTTTCACTTACACTTTTATTCTTACACTTACACTTTCTACACTTGTTACTTAGCAACACACTAAACATCTTTTGTTATTAACATTTACTTTTTTATTATTATTCTGCCTGTCAAAGAGTTTATACGTCTTAATAAATATCTCTTTATCAAATATAAATCTAGTGATTTATACAATAAGTGGCTACACAGCATTTACCGCTGGCGCCATCTACTGGAAAACGGCAGTTTTCAATTTGTACTCCTAATATGATAGAGGTCATAATTACATACTTACCATCATCGATGCGTTAATTAAATACGCCTGAGCAGTACCGCTCAAGAGCAAGGCGGCTGACGCAATCGCCAAGATAATTTGAGAGAGCGGGAGATGTCCAAAAAATTTGCAAACTGATATGGGAAAGGAATTTTACAACGCTGATGTGCAGAAAGTCTTGAAAAAGCACGACATTAATCATTATTCTACATATTCGGTTTTAAAAGCATCTATAATAGAGAGGTGGCACACTTAAGAACGATATGTGGCGTATGTTTACACTTCAGAGGATGCTAAAGTACCGACATTTACAACATTAAAATTTCTTCGAATTGGCTTTACAGAATCACAAAATTTTTTTTAGAATTAAAATACGCGTAAAATAAAAGGGTGGAATAGTAAATTTACAAGAATATCGAGCAAAAATTAAATAAATGATTAAAAATTCATTAGTGTCGCTGTTACCTGAGGTTAACTTTACCTTAATACAGAAGTTGTGTAGCTCGTACGTACAAAATAAGAATCACCCCCCCCCCCTTCAGAAAACATGCACGAATAACACAGACTGTCTGAAATTACGATTGAACAGCTAACAAAAAAGTTTAACTTATGTGCTTTTACCACATGCATATTTTGCTCAGCACAGCTGAACTGTCATAGACAGAGCAGTAATGGCGTCCAACAATAATTGATAGATCTTTTTGCAGATGGCGCAAAAGTCAAAGGGTAATATCGCTCGGTAATCGCTCTTCTGCTCGCAAGTTACAATGACAAACCTTACAAACTCAAATTAAAAAAAAAATTTTGCAGATGTGCGCATATACATAACGACACGGTTTGCTCAAAACATAGTCTACATTGCAAAAATAGAATTATTTTTAAATCTCAGATCCAATTGGAAGTCGCTGATTCCCGTAAAGAAACGTCTCTCTTGCGACTTCATATTGAAAATAATGTTGATTTTGTAATAATTAATATCATGTAACATGTTTAAAATTATAGTTTTGTGGATACATTAGGTATTTTATCATAAATGTATTTACCTTCCTTGCAAACACTTTTATTGACCATAGTGTTGAACAAAATTGTAGAATATATATATATATATATATGTATATATATATATACATACACACATATATATATATATGTGTGTGTGTGTGTGTGTGTGTGTGTGTGTGTGTGTGTGTGTGTGTGTGTGTGTGTGTGTATACACACATATCTATAAAAAAATCTTGTTCAATTTTCAAGACTTGGTACGTCCATATGCATTTTCGACGGATTTTCATCTCCAGTCATCAGAGCGCAATCTTACTGCTTCGTTCTTTCCCCGTTACTCCGATTTACACTTGGTCACGCGCAGCGATGAGGTAAGGGGGAATGTTCGCAAGCCGCGTTGAACGGTCCGGCCACGGGAGGAGCCGACAAAGGAGGATCTCTCAAGCGGTCTTTTTTCTTCTCGAGCTTTTTTAAACAATTACAAAAATCGAAAATTACCTATAGCAGAGTTACGAAAAAAGGATCGTCAAGTTAGCTGCGTAGCGTCTGTGAAAGAACGTTGCCAAGTATATGTCTTATAAGTTAGTGAAACAAAGTGAGCAGAACCTGTTAAAACTATTTTTCTTTTGTTGCTTGTTTGTTATTAAAAAGCTGCCTTAGAAAAAAATTTGTTGCTCTGTAATTCTTTTTTTTTATAATAATGTTCCGCTAACGGAAGGTTAAGTTAGTGGGACATCATATGTATAATAATGAAATTAAATATAAAAATAATATCAGAATTTGTTGTTAATTTGTTGCTCATAAAATATGTTTGTTTCGAATTCGTTAATCAGACACGATAACGGAGAAGTTTTCACCAGGCAGATGAAGAATAAGCAATCCGTAAATAATCTGTTGCTCTTATAGTGGACCAAAACCATTCTCAGATATTATAACATCGAAATAATACGACTCGAATTAGTTGCTAATTGCATTACGTTAAAAATAATTAATTTATTAAAGAAATGCAAACGTCACTTTTCTTTCTTCATACCGACGTAATCAATTTTTGTTGTATTGCAGTTGAATAAATTTCGATTTTTGTTTACTTTCGTAATGTTTCCTAGAACATTTTAGTATCGATTTTATACGAGTAAGAAATTCATTGATCGCGTAATAAACTTTAGAACTTAGCGTTTGCGTTTCTCGAATAAATAAATTACTTTTAACGTAATGCAATTAGCAACTAATTCGAGTCGTATTATTTCGATGTTACAATATCTGAGAATGGTTTTGGTCCACTAAGCATAAGAGCAACAGATTATTTACTGATTGCTTATTCTTCATCTGCCTGCCGAGGAGTTCTCCGCTGTTGTATATAATTAACGAAATCGAAACTAACATATTCTATGAGCAACAAATTCTGATATTATTTTTATATTCAATTTCATTATTATACATAATATATTATCCCGCTAACGTAATCTTTCATTAGCGGAAAATTATTTTTAAAAAAATTAACAGAGCAAGAAATTTTTTTCGTTGGAAAATTTGTAGCAACAAGTAAGCAACAAATAAAGAAAAATAGTTTTAATTGATTCTGTTCACTTTGTTTTGCAAACTTATAAGAAATGCCTAGTATAATAAAGGTTTTTATATTTGATTCCTGAGGACGAAAATCTTTAATACTATTTTTTATTTTTAGTAATTTATTACTTTTTAAAACTCTTAATATATTTACTAATTTTTTTTAACGTTGTTATGATGAACAATTGTGTGAGTTACCACACTGTATAAACGTGCGACGGTATGCACCCATAGTGATGCAGCACTGTCCTCGCAACAAGTTGAAACGCGCCCGTGACGGGTAGCGTGACGGAAAGCCTCCGAACGGACGACCGATAGAGCGAGAAGGAGATGTTATTGAGGCATCGCGCCTCGCGCAAAAACATTAGAAGTCGTGACAAGACGTGGACGTGGTATCGGTGGATAAGTTTAATTGTGGAAGTGTGTGTGTATGTGTATATCTCTGTAGTAGGTGTTTAAAACGATATGGTAGTGAAATATAGTGCCCGAAAGTTACCTTCATATGTGGCAAGGCTTTCGAGAAAAAAAGGCTGGTTAAAGAGGTCTGTACAGATCATGCTACATTTTTCATATTACTTTTCACCGAAACATTTTAATGGGACGGTCATGACAGACAAACACACACATAGGCAGGCAGAGCAGACAGACAGACAGACGAGACAGACCAGGCGTGGATACAGTAGCAGGCCGGCCGGCCGGCCGGCCGACCAAACCGATTGATACATTGTACCAGGGATGGGCATTATTCAATAAGTTAATATTAAAATAATAAATTTAAAAATAAAAATATAATTTTATTTTACTTCTTTATTGAACGACAAATAAAAATTTATTCGTTATTCGGCCTCTTGTAAATAATAAATGAAAAGGGTATAGCCGGATAAACCTATAAAAATTGCACTTGAGGGGATCAAATTGGGACTAGGATCCAAATTTGAGATAGAAAGAAAAAAAATTTTTCACTAAGTTTCAGCCTTCTATCCCTACTATTTATTCCTTTAGAGCGCTTTAGGTGTTTTTTAGTTTTTAATATTTTCTTCTCTTCTAATTAAGCGATTCTTATGAAAAAAATAAACAATATAAATATCATTAACATACATTAAGAAATATTTTGGTCATTCTATATATTATATTGTATATTTATATTGTATATTTTTTTCATAAGAATCGCTTAATTAGAAGAGCAGAAAATATTAAAAACTGAAAAACACCTAAAACGCTCTAAAGGAATAAATAGTAGGGATAGAGGGCTGAAACTTGGTGAAAAAATTTTTTTTTCCTATTTCAAATTTGGATCCTAGCCCTGATTTGATCCCTCAAGTGCAATTTTCACATGCTTATCCGGCTTATACCCTTTATTCAGCCCCTTGTGAATGATGAATATAACTTTAATCATTATTGAGCTACTTGAAAATGATATTTATAAGTAAATTATAACCAAGTAACAAAAAAATTTGTAATCATTATTCAATGGGAATAAAAATTCTGAATAAATATTTATTTATCAATTGTCAATTATTAAATGTCAATTATGCCCATCCCTGGATTGTACCGAGTTACATATTTTCAACGTAATTAAAATAATTACTTTGAAAATATTTTCAACGTAATTAATTTAATTTTATATAAACTGTATCTAACTGTGGTAATTGCATGTATAAACGAAAAACATAGCATCTATTTAGACGGAACTAGTAAGTGTCTATTTAGATGGAAATGGAAAAATAAAAATTTATAGCGTCTTTTTAGACGGAAATAGTAAAAAAAATTGGAAGTAAAAACTAAAAACGTAGCATCTATTTAGACGGAACTAGTAAGCGTTTACTTACATGGGAATAGAAAAATTCATTTGTAGCGTCTTTTTAGACGGAAATAGTAAATTAAAAATTTGAAGCGTCTATATAGAGGGTACTAGTAACATTAAGAATCTATATGTGCAACTAAATAAATTTATAATTACTTATAAAAGACACAATAATATTATTTTGTACATTGATAAACTTTATCTTTTTTACAGGCGATTAAAGGCGCAAGAAGCCAGGAAGGAAAATACAAACGACAAATATGTTGATTGTTCAATGTCGTCGGAATCAGTGATCACTACCGATGTCACTGATTTGGTAACATCACAGTGCGTAAGTATAATAAAAGAAAGTACTTGCGAAAGTGTACACAAAAGGGAATCCGACAATGTTGTCAAAGATACGCTTTTGTTAGAAAAAACAAATGAATTGGATATGAATTATATCCAAGAAAATTTACCTAAAAGTAGATTTATTATGGACCTGTCTTATTATACACGAGAGTTATACAGGACATATATAAATCATAAGCGAGGTATAGATTGCCAATTTAATGATTGGGTACCCGTAAGTTACCGATTCTTTGGTAGGATGGATTACGGACGGAATTGCATTTCAAGTGTCGTATGTGCAACTATGAAACAACCATTTGGTCAGAACCCCCCAGAATTTGATCAGCTAGAAATAAACGCAGCTGCTGCAACTGCAACAATTACAGCTGGAATTGGTTATTCCACGCTGGAAGAGTTGTGCGCGAGCATGGATGTACGATGCATGTCCGAGGTGACCTATATTGAAAGACGAGAAAAATTAGTTGAAGAATTTGCGAAAATTGCCATGGAAAATATGAAAGAGGCAGGCGAGTTAGAAAAACGACTCGCAATCAAAAATAATGAAACAATTAACGGTATTCCGTACATAATTGTTGTAGCGGATGGCAGTTGGATGAAGAGATCGTACTGGTTACGGTTCACTTTCCGGTGTTGGTGCCATTATTGGTTACCGCACAAAGAAGGTTCTCTTTGTTGGTGTCCGTAACAAATATTGCGCTATGTGCGAATTAGCGGAGCAAAAAAGTTGTGAACCAAAAGCTCATAAGGGCTATAAAAATTTTGATCGCAAAGTAAGCTCCACAAGGATGGAAAGCGATGCCATTGCAGAAAGTTTTAATTGTAGCATCGAAATGCATGGATTGATATATAAAACACTCATCGCAGATGGCGATAGTAATGTGTATCAAGCGATTAAAAACAATAATCCATATCGCGAACAAAAGATACCAGTGGAAAGAATAGAATGCAGTAATCATCTGCATCGTAATCTGCGTCGTAAGCTAACAACTGTGGCTCAAACGACTCAGCTGAAGGGGCAGAGAAAGCGTAAATTTATCGAAACACGAAATGTTGTAAAAAAAAACATTTTGAAAATTCTGAAAGAGATAAAAATCGCAGCTTCTGTACGAAGAGAAGAAGTGCAACCTCAACATTATAAGGCTGCAGAGCTACGAAAAGACATATTGAACATTCCTAGCCATGTTTTTGGTCAGCACAAACGATGTAAGGAACGTGGTCGTAAATGCGAAAATGATGAAACTGAGAAAAATCACGTTCCTTTTCTAAAAGTACATGGTCTCTATCAGAAAATAGAAGCTGCTGTTACGTACTTAGCCGCTTACTCTGAAAGCTTGCTGCTGGATGTATCAAATAATGCTGCAGAAGCATTAAATTCGATAATCTGCAAAGAAGTGTCCGGAAAGCGAATTGATTTTAGCAAACGAGGCTCTTACAATGCAAGAGTTGCAGGAGCAGTTTTGCAACACAATATGCAACAAGTGCTTACAGAAATTCATAAAGGCATGAATAAAAGTGTTCCTCCTGTTGTCGAAAAATTGGAGAAGCGACGGCAAATCGAGAGAACCAGAGAATCTCGTAGAATAAACGGTAGAAAACGGAAATTTAATCGTGAATCAGGGACAGATTGTCATTACGGTCCTCAATCACAAAAGCCAGATCTTCCAGAAGATGTGTTCGAACAACTTTGTAAAAATCAGCTAGACAAGTTGTTGGACAATGGAAAAAACTGGAAACAAATTGAACAATATACGAGAGGACAAAGTGAATCCGAACTATGGTTGGCACATAGACAAGAAATGCTAATATCATCCCATTTTGGAGACGAATGTCGTATGAGACCGACAACGTCTTGTGCAATAATGGTAAAAAATATTTTGTATCCTCCGATTATTGATACCGCAGTTATGAAATACGGTCGCGATCAAGAAGAAATAACGAGGAAAGAGCTAGCCGCAAAATTGAATATAGAAATTAAACCTTGCGGATTATTTATTGATAAAGAAAACCCTGGGTACTTAAAGAAATTGTCCGGCTTGAAGAGCATCTTTAATAAACGCAATCCGGAATGTATAAATAGAAACCATAAATTCTTTTATCAAATTCAAGGGCAATTAAATATAACACAACGGCAATATTGCAAATTTGCCGTATGGACGCCGAAAAGCATGAAAATAGTTCATGTAGTCAAAGACAATGCTTTTTGGGAAACTAAAATGCTGCCTTTCCTCACACGCTTCTATTACGAATGCATGCTTCCTGAAATTGTAGATAGTCGTTATAATAGACATATGCCAATCAAGAATTCAAAGTATATTATAGAAGCAAAGGAAGAGACAGCTAAAAAAGTAACCGTTTCGAAAAACAGTCGGCAAAAAGTCAAAGAGAGCGAAAATGTGAGTAAAGAGAAAAAACGAATAAAATTAGATGTTTCGCCAAGAGATACAAATATTTCTGCCGTAACTGCTGTAAATATGGATCAAGACGATGATTGTGTCATTGTAAGTAACACAAGCAGTCAAGATATAAATGAAGATAACACGGTGTTACGTCTGGCGAGAAAATTTTTATTTTTCCGCGCAATCCGTACTAATAATAGCCTAATTAGAATCCGGAAACATCCTCCGATCAATCAGATAAATCCTGCATCAGTATCATAAATCGATATCGCTCTATTTTAAATCTCATACGGCTTGGCTACCTCGTGCCGCCTCCTCGACGCGCAACACCCGCGAGCGTCCATCGGCGCGAGACAAACATCGTGCGCGCCAACCCCTCGGCTCGTGACCCCCTCTGGTACCACCAAGCTCCGCGCGTTGGAATTCTATTCATCTTTCTAATTTAATACAAAATATTAAGAACGGCAAATTTATAATTATCTAAACGTGATCCACTCATGGACGCTTCCCACTGCTGCGCCATGCAACCCCGATCGAAACAACTCTAAAATCACGGCCAATAAAAATGCCAAATAATTTTGAATCAATTAATCTCTTACAAACGATAATAAAACCTTAACTTGTTACACGTAAAACTACTGCATGTGCTTGGCACTATCGCCTCGCACACTCTCAATTATAATATAAATTCTATTAAATTTCATTAATTTTCTGAGCACTGGATTTCGCGTCGGGGCTTGGTATGCAGTGCCCCCGCTAGTCGCGATCCCCGGAGAAGTCTACAAGCACTCGCGCGATATAGGCGCAAGCCGCGCGGTCGCGGAACGGGGCGGGCTTCTAAGGGCCACACGTTACGAAAAACTATCGCTCCGAATTTTCCGCGAACCTTTGGAATCGTCCCGCGACACCTCTTGCCCATATCCTTGCCTATATAAGGAGCGAAATCGAAGCTCGACTTCAGATCAGTCTTGTTGGTCGAGTGAGATTCGCTGCCATCGGCGACCGCCAACGTTCAGACCTCCAGCTACGATCTCAGCGACGGGAGGGTTTTACTCCTGACGAAGACGTTGGTCTTCGGGGTGGCCCCGGTCGGATCGCCTCTTTCCCTCTCCCTCCTTCCCACCAGAGATCCAGAGGGTTGAACTACACCTAGCGTTAGCTAGAGTGTGGCCTCACTCGTTTCTCTGCCTCTCTCCCTTTCGTCCGAGCGTTGGAGAAAACTCGCAAAAGCGACTCTCCAACGTCTTCTCTCTCTCTCTCTCTCCCTCTCCTACGGCGTCGAAGAAGACTCGCTAACGCGACTCTTCGACACCGTCCTTCTTCCTTTCCTATCCCGTCGAGGAAGATTCGCTAGCGCGACTCCTCGACGCATTCACCGTCCCCTCTCTTCCCGAATAACATCCATCTCAAAGGGGGCGTCCTAACGGGTGACCACTCCGACCCAGCGGATTCGTCACTCATAACGTATACTCGATCATTAATTTATTTTACTAAAATTCGTAGATCTTTCATACTGAGCTCTCTCTCTCTCTCTCGCGTTAAAGTCGCCTCTTCAGAAGACCGGTAAGTCATCGGCTTCCTTATACATTTACGTGGCAATCCTTCTCACTGATTCGATCATGCATCTCCTCAAGGAGCCATGGGTAGAAGAAAGGCACACCGCGCCTACGCGGGCGGACGGAAACGATTTTTCCGCAAGATGATCAGGGAACTTAATACTGCGTGAGTTTAACCCGTCGGTTTTCCCGCCTCCGCGACTCAGCCCCTTGCCCTCTCCTAGAGAAGTGGACGAGGCTCTGGGCTACGACTCGTCCCATATTCAGGAAGTTGCCGGGAACTTGGGGAACCGCTCGCCTGGATCCTCGCTCCCCGTCTTGGATGACGTAGTCGTTCCGAGTAACGCCAGCCAAGAGCGTTAGAGCGGACGGGAACCCGCGGGCTAACCCGGCCAAGACATCCCCCGATCCTGTGCCAATTCGGGTCCCGACCAGGTCGTTGCCTCTCAGGGTAACCACGCGGAAGCCAGCCAAGTCAAGCCTCACTCGCAGAGGGCCCTGGATTATTGAGGACATCAGGGCACCCTTCAGAGTCCGGAGGACCCCTTCGGGTTACTTCATTATCTCATAACACGTGACTACCAAGATATTGTACCACTTCCTCATTACACATATGAAAAATATATACACATATTCAACTATCGTGCATGCTCTGTCATTCATCTAGCCCCCACGCCAAGCGCAATCACGCATGTCCGACCTCCTTCAACTTTATAAAAAATTCATTAAACTTTCCCAAATTCACTGCGTACTCACTATACAATTACGTATACATATATATATATATATATATATATATATATATATATATCCTCCCAAAATATCTCCTAGTACTTGCATAAAAGAATTGTCGTGCGTCGGGGCGTGTCACCGCACGATTCCGAGGCTCGACTGGTGACAGCTGCCTAAATACCAAAGAACCAAAAAAAAAGATCTACGTCCCGGATCGCAAGCTAGCGAATCCGCGGACGTAATACACGGCAAGATGGAAGGTTTTTCTAGACAAAAATATTCCTGATATCTTCCAAGTGAAAGACAATGTCTTGCTTACAAACAGCAGATTAAACGACGAATCGTTAAATCGATTTTTACGCGTCGTAAGAGAAACTTCTCCATTTGAAACGCAAAATATGCTATATATAGCGTTTCCTCGTATGATCGAAGCTAGTCGTAGCGACAAAAGCCTCCAAATAATAGGAGGGAATTGTAGTGGTCACTGGCGATGTTTATTTTTTGACGGCAGCAAACTTCACATATATGATAGTTTACCTTATTGTACGATAAGTTAGTAGCCGATGAAAAATATTACATACAACATCGATATCCAACAATAAGTCCAACAAAGTGATATCCAAAAAGTGATATAATTTATGAAAAGGTGGACGCACAACCGACAGTTGTGGAATTTATGCCGCAGCATTTGCCACAACTGTAGCTTTAGGAGGTAATCCGTGCAACGAAAGATATTCTAAAAAACGTAAGGTGCATGAGAGAACATTTTATAAAAATTATAGAAGACAATAAACTGATACCTTTTCCAAGCACATAAAAGCTTTTATTTGGATAGCATAGCGTACATTCTGAAAGTACTGATTATAATAAAAATCGGAGCGTCCGTCCCGATGGTACTGGCAAAGTAAAAACCAGAAGCATCTATATCGGACGATTGTGATTTTAATAAAAATTAGAAGAATGTCTTCTATTACAAATAATTATTGCTAAATTATTATCGGAGAAACGAAAACAATATTGGTTGCGTTTTCACGAGAATGGGCGTTGGAGGGGCCCATTCTATTATCAATATTATATATATTTTTTATTATGTAATTTTAGTACTCTTAAAACAGAAAATGTACTAAAAATAAATTTGTCGATTGAAGTAACAAAAATATAAATAGTACATGACATAGATATACTTAAAATAAGAATCAAAAGCATCTTTTTAGATGGTATTGCTAACAATAAAAACGTCCGTTGCGATGGTACTGGCAAAGTAAATGTCAAAAGCATCTGTACTGGACGATACTGATTTTAATAAAAATCGAAGCGTTTGTCCCGATGGTACTGGCAAAGTAAATACCAGAAACATCTATATCGAACGATTCTAATTTTAATAAAAATCAGAAGAATTTCTTTTATTACATAAATAATTATTGCTAAATTATAATCGGAGAGACGAGAAAAATATTGGTTGCGTTCTCACGGGAATGGACGTTGGAGTGGTCCCTTTCTATATTGTTAATATTAAAAATGTTTATTATTATTACGTAGTTTTAATATGCATGAAATGTATTGAAAATAAATTTGTCGATTGAAATGACAAAGATATAAACAGTACATAATATAGATATATTGAATCAAAAGCATCCTTTCGGATGGTATTGATAACAATAAAAACGTCCGTTTCGATGGTACTGTCAAAGTAAATGTCAGAAGCATCTCTACCGGACGATACTGATTGTAATAAAAATCGAAGCGTCCGTTTCGATGGTACTGGCAAGGTAAATACGAGAAGCATCTGTACCGGACAATTCTGATTTTAATAAAAATCAGAAGAATTCGTTCTATTACAAAAATAATTATTTGTAAGTTATTTTCGGAGAGACGAAAAAAATATTGGCTGCGTTCTCACGGGAATGGGCGTTGGAGGAGCTCATTCTATATTATAAATGTTTCTTATTATTACATAGTTTTAGTATGCATGAAACAGAAAATGTACTAAAACTTAATTTGACCAATGGAATGACAAAGATATGCGGTACATAATATAGGTTTATTGAATCAAAAACATCATTTCGGATGGTATTGATAACAAAAGTATCCGTTTCGATGGTACTGACAAAATAAATGTCAGAAGCATCTATGACAAACGATACTTAATTATTTTAATCAGAAGAATTTATTCTGATAGTATTATTTGTAAACTATAATCGAAAATGACAAAAATGTTGGTTGCGTTCTTACGTAATATGAAATATTTCATGACATGTTGCAGAATACTTTCAGAAGTATTGCACATAAAATGTAGAAGGTTGAAATCTTTCTGAAAGCTTTCTGCAACAATCGGTGTTCTATGAAAATTAAGATCGAAAACATGTTTATATTTTCATGTACATAATCACGGTTATCTGTTTGGTTTTCAAATATCGATTCTGGAGAGAACAAAAGCGGTCGGAAATTTGTATCAAAAGCGTTATTATTTTCCGACCAAAAATCAGACATTTGGCCACATGGTGATAATATCCTCGTATGGATACAAATATTATTTACATTCTAATATAGATGTAGCAAATAATTACTACATCGTATGCATGTATACATGTTTTCAATACATGTATGTATGTACGTGCGCGCTTCGCGTATACATATGTGTAGCACATATGCGCCGCGCGTTGAAGGACGCCATTCCTGCCTATATGTCGATGGTAATATGTCAAAATTAAAAATTTTGGTAATTTACCATTGAATAACATTTTCCGCGTATAGTTGGCGCTGTTACGCGCGATCGGAGTTCGGTTTCCGCAGATTCTTACTACAAATCTGCAGTGCCGAAGAAAGTTCTCTTGTTGCTTTAGCATCCTCTTAATGGGTCGCACAAATGGGTCGACGAACTGCCGCGTCTGGTGTCGGATTACAACAACCGCAGACATCGTACTATTGGCATGCAACCAGCCGATGTAACTCCAACGAGTGCCGAAAAACTCTTATCCACTGTGTACAATCGCATCAAAATTGCAGGGCCGGCGAAATTCAAAGTAAACGATTCGGTACGCGTGAGCAAGTTCAAAGCTGCATTCGAAAAGGGGTACACCCCCAATTGGACCACCGAGGTGTTTAAGATTGTGAAAGTGCAGCGTACTAATCCCGTTACTTATTTACTCAAAGATTATTGCGGTAAACAAATTTCAGGTGCCTTCTATGAATATGAACTAAATCGCGCGAAATATCCAGATGTCTATCTCGTTGAAAAAATTAAAAGAAAGAAAGGAAACAAGGTTTACGTCAAGTGGCTGAGATTCGATGAATCGCATAATTCATGGATAAATAAAAATGATGTTATTTGATTTATATTTTGGTATAAAACATATATTGTAAACGATATAAAATGTATACATGAATAAATATATATCATTATAGAAACACTTTTTTCCTTTATTCTCCTTTTGTCCTCATTTTACAAAAATTTATATATAAAACTATTTTTAAAAACAAATGAAAAATACAAAATATCTTATTCATAATACATATTAAACCTGTAAAAAATATGTGAAACAATACATAAGATGTAATACAATATATTATAATTGTATCTGCCAATGTCCCCAGAGTAATGTTTTTGTTGAATGAGGCAATACATATCTTTTATCGTCTAGAGAACTGTAACGATGCACACCCGCGAAAAATATTATGCATCGTCCCCGGCCACCGACAGCCGGAGAAAGAGAGCCGCCGGGCTATAACCGGGGGTGCCTCGGGCCCAAATGTAAAAGATAATGAAAACCTCGCGCGGTAAAACCGTGTCGAGCCATCGCACACGTCAAGTCGACGCGCACGCGCACACGAAGGAGCGCGCGTTCGCTCCACTCCGGCGACCCCGCCGTCAAGCGCCGAAAATGACGGAGGCAAACGGAGTCGCCGGGTATATATAGGGCCGCGTTCTCCGATAGAAGCATCTGTTTTCCCGTCAGCCAGCATCGCCCGCTGATCCGCTGCGTCTGACAATCCTGGAAATAAAAGTGGTCGAAGCTTTCTTGGCCACGGCGGAGGCACTCTGCAATTTCCGCACCACTCCTCATCTTCCACCTCCTTGCGAGCCCGAGCGTCCAACTCTCGCCAAGGTCCTTGGCGAGGGGAAGACTCCCGACCAGCTCTCGAGCCGCGGTTACCTCGGCTCCTCCACGAAACGCAAGCAAGCGGAATCGCCGACACGGGGTTTCGGCCGAGGTACTCGGCACGTTTCGTGGCATCCTAGCCGCCATCGTCATCGGCACGCACGCGGCCGCGGTCGCCCTACCGATTCGCGCATCGCCACATCGCGTCGCGAAGCTCCGCCCTTCGTGTACTACTATACCGCGGGAAAGCCGCGTCCGCATCCGAGCATCGCTCGCGTCCCGTCTCCTGGCGACATCTCGCGAATCATATTATATACCGAACTGTAAATAGTCGCGTTCACAAAGATCTGTCCGTCCGCGCGCCGTTCCAAATTCGTGTCTCTTGTCCGTTCACGCGCACCGAACGTCTGTACTCGTTCAAAGCTAATGAATAAAAGCACACGTAGATTGTATCATACACATACCGCCGACTCATCATTTATACACGTCCGACTCTTTCCTCTCTTCCCGTGTGAGCCCTTTCGATCGCACCGCTCCGACGAGCTATTCCGCGCGAGAGAAAAACGGCAATATTACAGAACTAAGCACAAGCTTATTCTCATTAATAGAATAAACTTCATGTAACTTTTAACGTATGCACGTTTGACGTCGAGTTAATTCTATTTCATCATTCAGAAAATGCATGTAATCTTCAAAGGTAATAATTCGTGCTACAATATTATTCTTCACACCTTTCGCCTTTTTCGTATCTCGTTTACCTTCTACTCTCACCGCGTACATTTTTGCCTTGAGTCCAACAAATTCAGTCATAATTGAACCATTATTTTCATCTTTCATTAGCCCGGGAATCTTTTTATTTGCAAGAGGCATTCCGTATGCGTTGTCCGCCAGATAATCGCTTGTATCGTATTTCGCTATATCACGTTTTATTATCTTATACACATCTTTGCACTCGAGGTAATATAACAAGCTATCGGTATCTGTGTATAACAAATTACATTTATCATTATATAAAGGAAGCATATACTCGTGGTGAAATTTGTATAGACAGATTTTTGAAATGTTGAGTATGCACTTGCTCACATAAATCGGTTTGTTAAATTTTACCGAAAGTTTACGCAATTCGACGGCAACTAAGTTTTCAGTGAAGACGCTGCGATTATGAAAATTGGGTCGTGATATTGCAGCCTCCGCACCATGACGGCCTTCCCATTGCATTAATAATTTAAGGTCAGAGTGATTACGTACATTTTCCATTGTTTTTCCAAATACTGCATTGTTTATCAATTTATATAAATTTGTCTCGAAATCATTTTTTGTGCTTGTTCTTAATTTTGTATTTAATTCAATATAACCGCGGAGCCAGGTGGATTGAGCAAATTGAAGTATGCGATGTATTTTTACAATTTCAAGCCCATTACGCGTGTTGAAGATTTCGGTAATGGATGACCTAACGCTTTTTGTCATATACTGTCGCAAGTAATTTATTTTGTCTTGACTCTGGCGGCTTATCGCATGAAGGACAGAACAGAAGGTCTGTGTGTCGATCGTGTAAATGTTTTGGATAGTGAAGGTCGACTTCAAGAATATATGGTGTTCGAATCCAAATCGATCGCGATTACATCAAAATTTTCAATGTCTTCGACCCATTTAAATTCACCATATGGCAATAGTTGACACATTCCGTAGCCGTACAAATTGTTTATGTCAAAATACATTAAATAAGACGATGGTTTTGACGGATCGTAAGACTGCATGTATTTATTATTGGCTTTTGTATATCTGCCAGAACATTGACTTAAGCCGCCACGAATACCTTTTTCAATGAACATAACAGCATCAATGTCTCTGAGCAATTCGAATCTTATACCTGTTTTCTTCAACATTGCATCCCAAGCATAGCCGGGCAATGTGTCATAATGCGCAGGATTATTACACATCCAAACCGTAACTCTGCATGCTTTTATTACGAAAGCTTTCAAATACGTCAGATAGCAATAAGACATCGGTTTTCAAGTATAAGTCATTGTATTCGCCAAGGGTTTCAATTGAGAACCGCTGCCACACGTTCTCCGCGTGAGCGTAATCACTCTTTGATACCGTCTGCCCGGTAAGCAAACTATGGAAAGATTCGCGCGGAGGTAAACGCGTATCATTCAACTTATGTTCGTGATCCACGTACTTGTACGGAAAGACGCCTTTGCGCGTAAGCAATTCAAAATCCTCGTGAGACAACGAGGAAAATTCAGAACGAGTAATTTTTAATTGATCAATATTTAGAAATGACGCCAATTTTTCGAGACTCGAACTCAAAAATTTATATGAATTAATGAATCTAAACCGTATGCAATTTCGTACTTCGCTCGATTCGGTTCTTACGCCGGTAGTTGCGACATGTTTGGTAAACGAAATATATTTTTCTTTATTAATCGGCAACAAATCTATCTTGCCTTCGAACGCAGTAGCAATTCTTTTATGATAAAATGCGCGTCGTAACCGGATAAATTATGAAACACGACCGGAATAACGTACGTATTTTTATAATTTAGATTACATTTATTATGCGCTGGACCGCGATACTTGCCGGTCAGATGACAATGGTCATGCACCCGTCGATTATCAAGTCACTCATAATGGGTAAGGCGCTTATTTGATTTGAATGGTTTTTCACATATATGGCACTTTGTCGCATTTAAGAATGCCTCTTGTTGCTATCTAGTTAATTGTTCCATGGGAACATTGGCGGATATTCGGGCTTTCATGTCATGCGCTAAATTTTCTAATTCTTTTGCGAACCACGCGACACAGTTCTTATTGCGGCGAAAGTGATACTTTGATAAGGTGTCATCGTACGAGCATTTAACATAATATGCTATGTTAAATACCTCGTGATGCTGATACGAGAATCTCGACGCGTTTTCTGTTTCGTTCTTTATCTTACGCAATACACATTCTAAGTCAGAGTAAAGCACAAAGGGTACGTACTTTTTGTTATTATAATTATCGAATTCCAAATACTTGTCGTTTTCTCTTGGTAACAGAATGGCACAGTCATTTACTTTCTTGCATTCAACTACGTGCGACTGCAAGTTTTCCTCTGAGTAGAAGTAATGCAGGCATCTGTAATAAATAATTTATTTTACTAAACAGTAATTAAATGTTTGAAATTTTTTATATATATATTACACTTGCCGATCGCAGATGAATTTCTTGTGTTTGTTTTTGCTCAGCTGTGAACTAGCTAGTCGCGATAAATTCTTAATCCATGTAAAGTGGCCATGGGTGACGTTGTGAATATCTTCCACGTAGAAAAGATTGACGTGTTTCTCCTTCTTATCTTTGGTCAGTCGTAGCGGTACAACGTAAAGTATTTTTTCTTTTCTGTCAAATTTGGTACCGTACACATTTACCGACATGTCGTTTAAACGTTCAAATTTTCCAATGTCTTTTACAGTCATTGGAAATTGTATGTCATCAAACTTTAAAACAGTCGAATAATGCGGGTACGATGACTCCCGGTCGGCATGATTTTCGGCGGGATGCAAGGCGGCTACCACCGACCACGCGAAGCATGCTTTGTCTTTCGAACGCACATTAATTACCGCACGTTTGTTCTTTACTTCCTGAGGCAATTCGATCCAACATCCTGCGTGCATGGGATTAAGCTTATTTATATTAGGAGTATAAATAAGTTTCCGCCGTTTCACAAAAAATGGCGCCACTAGTATGTTATGGTTGAAATTGTCTGTTGTAAAACGTTATATCGTAAGGTTGGACATTTGGCAACAACATAACCTTAAAATATTGGCGATTTTGTATCAGCATCATATATCTTTTTTCGTGTGAAAATGTCGAGTTTTGAGCCGAATAAGCGTCATTTACGAGAGCTTTTGATTTACTTCTTTAATTTGAAGAAATCTGCAGCCGAGGCGCATTGATTGCTTGTAGAAGCATATGGTGAGGCTGCCTTAAGTGAGAGAAGTTGCCGTGAGTGGTTTCACAAGTTTAAGAACGGTGAATTTGACGTCGAAGACAAAGAACGTAGCGGAAAGCATACAAAGTGTACAAGCCGAAGTGTACAAAGACGCGGAATTCGTGCCAAACGCAAGAAGCACTTGCACTTACATTAGGAGTGACTCAATCAGCAATTTCACATCGCTTAAAATCATTGGAAATGATTCAAAAACAAGGAAACTGGGTTCCATATGAACTGAAGCCGAGAAACGTTGAACACCAATTTTTCACATGTGAAATGCTGCTTGCCAGGCATAAACGAAAGGGTTTTTTGCATCGTATAGTCACTTGTGATGAAAAATGGATCCACTACGATAACCAAAAGAAGAAGAAATCATGGGGACCACCTGGCCATGCTTCAATATCGACAGCCAAGCCAAACATTCATGGAAAAAAGCTCATGTTATGTATTTGGTGGGATTAGCTTGGTGTCGTGTATTATGAGTTGCTCAAACCGAATGAAACCATTACTGGGGTTCTCTACCGAACACAATTGATGAGATTGAGCCAAGTACTCAAGGAAAAACGTGCCCACTACTACTCCAGACACGACAAAGATATTCTTCTGCATGATAATGCTCGTACACATGTTGCGGCGCCGGTCAAAACCTACCTGAAAACACTCAATTGGGAAGTTTTATCCCACCCGCCGTATTCACCAGACATTGCTCCTTCTGATTACTACTTGTTTCGATCGATGGCGCATGGCCTGTCTGAGCAACACTTCACATCATATGAAGATACAAAAAATTGGGTTGATTTGTGGATAGCTTCAAAAGATGAAGCATTCTTCCGACGCGGTATCCATATGCTGCCAGAAAGATGGGAAAAAATAGTGGCTAGCAATGGACAATACTTCGAATAAAACATTAGGTAGCGTTTTTTCACAATAAATGCTCAATTTTTGATAAAAAACAGCGGAAACTTATTTATACTCCTAATATTAACCGTTAGGTTCTGTATTCTTGACAGTGCCCAGCCATTATCAGGTTCCTGAAATTCATCGAGCATCGCTAATATCGCTTTGATAACGCACTGTACGTACCATTTACGTAAATTTGATGCTCTGTACAGTTCATGATTCTTCGTTGCGATACTTTTATTGTCGCGGTCAACATGAATGTTTACAAATTCACCGATGAATACAGTGTTCACTTTTACACTTACGTGTTTCACGATAGCGTCTCGCACTTGCTCGATCACCATATCACTAGCATCCTCCAAAAAATGCCGCGGCTCAATATAATCTGTGTTGATTACAGCTCCGGTTCTAATACGGTTTTTAAACGCGGCGTTGATCTCGCGCCACACGAACGATTTTTTGCCATCAGCACTAGTACTCGCGTATTCGCCACCAACGTGCACGAAACGTCTTTCTAACTGCGCTTTTGCACCAGCGAATCGCGCGATTCTTGCTACCATGGATTGTCTAGAGCCAATGGTGAGTCGAGGACGTTTTGCAACACAATATCCTTCGAGCTGCGCGAGACACTCGTTGCATTGCTGCAACTAAGCGAAACATTCCGCTAAATTTGTGACTTGCGAACATTGCTCGAGCAGTTTGCGTTTCACTCGTTTAATATTTTCCATTTTTTCAATTTTCAAAAATATGTTTATCACAATATTTTCATGTTAAGGAAGTATAATATCATGACAAAGTTCCACTGGTGAAGTTTCACTATGTTTGTCAAAAAGCTTGCCATGAATCATGTGATTGCACGTATAAAGCTTTGAGACTTTTTCATCATCACAATTACCATTATAATTTGATATATCAATAAATGTATGATATTAGTATCTGCCATGTAGAGAACAACAAAACAATCTATTTTCATGTTGACGTGTTAAGGTAGCACAGTATTTATTTGTATCAGAGGCAAGCGCGTTATCAAATCCAAGTTCTCGACCACGAAGGAAATGCACTAACAAACAAGAATGATTAGTGGTTCTTTTTTACTGAGCGTATTACAAATAATAATTGTTCAATGTAAGCACACTCTGCACATGTTAGCTGAAATATACACAAACATGGGTTGGTGGCATTTGGAGCAGATACATCCGTCAAGTTGTTTGAGAAAATTTGTTTCGTGGATTTGAACAGCGTCCATTGAATCCAATTTAATATTAGAAAGTTCAATCATGCATGATGCACAAATGGCAAGGGCGCCACCCGTGGAGTAGTAAAATTGTATCATGCAATGTTTCGTGCGATTCAAAGCGCGTAGTTCAGCAATTGATACAACAAGAATCTCAGGATGTTTACTTAGATCACTGTCACATTCGTTATTCCCAGGCAACTCTTTGTCAGACAATACTTCTTCAAGAACTTCATTCGTGATACGATTGGCCATTTTCTTAGTGTGTGGACACACAGATTGGACACATGTTGCGCGGAAGGTACATAAATGTTGGTCTTCGGCAATAGTCGCAATACTTGCCTCCAAGAACAATGAATGTATCAGTTTTGTGGTGTTGAACGGTGCGCACTACTCCCAAGTCCATGATCTCATTGTCGAACATGCCTGATACACATATTATTTGAGAGCGATCTTCGAACGTATAATAAAATTGCATCATACAACATCTTGTATTTATATTTAATGCATTACATTACGCATTTGATAAAACTCTTTCCGCGAGATTTTCAGTGTGCTCGCTTTAAACAGAGTTACATCCACTATCGTTAGATAATACGACCTCTTTGTCTTTGTCTTTGTCTACTAAGTTCTGATTATTTCTGTCTAAATCTTCGAACTCAATCTCTATACTATCGTCCGAGTCTATGTCTTCGATACGGTTGGCCATTTCTTTTACGGCTGCATATTGCGATCGATTTGGTATGCTTCTGAGACACCTACTGAGGTTTGAGTGCTAATTATCTTATATATATTTCTTCTGCAACTTCTTTGTCCCTTTATCTAACTGGGCGGCAACGTCATTATCAACCATACATATTGGATGATCATATGCATTGAAACGGATTATGTTTGCATCGATATTTGCGACTTTCATCAAACCGGTGCATTCGTGTCATCCAGTGGTAGCCAAAATACCCACGCCTGTCTTGATCACCCCCTCACGAAAAAAATATCAGCTTCACATATCGGAGGATCATGTGCCTTAAACGGGAAAAGAGGGGATTATGTTAACACCGATGTTTGCGACTTCTTTGTCTAACCGGTGCATTCGCGTCATCCAAGGTATTGGTGCCTGTCTTGAATCATTATCTCACGACCCCCCACCCACGTATCAAAGGGCAGCATTAAATAAAAGACGGTCGTCTTACCTCTTTTTAAAATGCTGCACAAACGTAAGTGTCATGTATCAAGGCAGATAACGAATTGGCCAGTTAAAATTATGTAAGTGTATATCCTTTGTTCATCCGCGTACTTTATACTTTGCTCTTATTGATAGCAGCGGTCAGCATATACGTATGCATGTATGTATATGTGTACGTATGCGTGTACATTAAGTAAATACGTATGTAACGGTACGCAATTTCGGTCGGTTCGGTGCGGTGCGAGAACTTCGGGAGCGGACCGGATAAGGCTCGTCGGTTGGTTAGGTATCCGTAATGATTATACCCAGTGTTTTAAGTAGAAAAAGATATAGAATGATTTATTGCTGAACAAAAAAAGCGTTAACAAGATGCATGAGAGAACAAAAATAAAAGAGATAATAAAGAGATCGCAAAGAAATAATACAGAGATCATAAAGAAATAATAATGAGATCGCAAAGAGATAATACGGAGATCATGAAGAGATAATAATATAGAGAGCTCGTCGGCGTCCAGCCAATCGTTGGTAGTCGGATTACCAGTTACGCGGCGGAGTGACTTTAAAGATTTATTCACGCAGTTTACCTCTAAATGCAAGAACTTAACTATCTATTTACAGGTTTCGGCTAGACTAGTGGGTAGTCGGATACTACAAAGTGAGTTATGCGGGCTGCTTGCCCGTACGGTCAGGGAGTCGCGCGGCGCGGCGGGATTGGCTAACGCGGTGGTGTGAGCGCGTGCGCAAGTGCGGGTCGTTGTCGGCGCGGTCGCCGCCGCGATTCGCCCGAGCGCGCCCCGTGCAAGTGGGGCGCTCGATCGACAGGTTGCTTATGCCCTGCCGATGAATAGGTTACGAAATTCGGGTTATACGTCGGTGCGGCAGTGAAGGTATTCGAGGACGACGGTGATTGGTCGAGAATGTTCGGCCGGTGATAATGACGAGAATGCTCGTCGAGGATCTCGGACGTAATTGGCCGAGAATGCTCGGTCGGTGATAATGACGAGAATGCTCGTCGAGGATCTCGGACGTGATTGGTCGAGAATGCTCGTCGAGGATAGCTGAGTCGACTGGTCGAGGATACTCGGCCGAGGATAGCGACGGGAATGCCCGTCGAGGATGTCGGAGTGCGACGAGAATGCTCGTCTTTGAGGAGCGATCGAGAATGCTCGGTCTTGTGGACGGGTCGGATAGTCGGACGGATCTGCCTTGTGCGTTCCCACTGCCGGCTTATATATCCGAACGCGCGGCTGAGCAAGCCAATCCGCGCGCTCGGTCGGCTGAGCCGGAGTGGGAGTGTTACGGAACGCCACGGTCGGCGTGCGTGTCGCCGCGTGGTCGCACGGCGAAGTTCGGTCGTGCGCGCACGTGGTCCCCGGCTACGCTCGGTGTTTGTCGTTCGGTGGACGGAACGGAGGCTCACGGACGGTGGAGGGGCGTATCGTTACACGTATATAAGTATATACATATGCATGTATGTATGCAAATACATTGATTTTTTTTCTTTTTAACATACTTAATTTGACGTTATTAATCGCGGTTTAATCGTGTGAAATTAATAAAAATAGAATAAGCAAATATTAATTCTAATAGCGAGCATAATAACGGCGTATGCATAGCCCTCCTTATCCTTTGATCATAATAGTATACTATAGATAAGCTCCAAAAAATGTAAATACGCGATGCGATGGAGAACGTTCTCGCTCAGCCCTTTGTTACTTAGTCTTGATCGTGCCTTCGCTTGATTAACACCGGGAGTGATTAGTGATTTAAAAAGAAAATGAATTCAGAACTCTGCAACGGACTCAAGTTGATGCAGGATTACCTGCACAGAGTTCTCTGTCTTCTCCTCGTCCACACATTGGACAGAATTATTGCTGCAGCGGAATCCGCCCTTCATGGACATTTTCCTCAAGACGATGTATATATTGGAAATCTATTTAACATTTTTAGTTTTTTCTCGTCATTTATTGTCATGATGTTTTGGGACATATCCCGATGCATCCTGGTAGAGGATGCGAAAAAATTCCAACAAATCCGGGTAGAAAATGCGGTGCAAGAAGAGGAGGAGGAAGTGGAGGAAGTAAAGGTGGAGATGGAGGAAGAAGTGGAGATGGTGGAGGTGGTGGTGGAGGAGGAGGAGGATGACAATCCAATATCTTTTCTATCCTTTTCCCCCCGAAAACGGGGATTCCGCGGATGGAGAGGCTGCGGACAAGAACAAAGAAACCGCGGACGAGGACGAGGAAGCCGCAGACGAGGGAGCCGCGGACGGGGAAAACAATAACAATAGTAATAGTAATAGTGGTGGCGGGTGGCGGTGGGGGATGATGGTAGGTGGTGGTGGTGGGGGGTGGGTGGCGGTAGGCGGCGAGCGGCGGCGGGCAGCAGTACCAGACGGGCAGTGGTGATGGTGGCAACAGTTAAGGCAGCGGAACACCGGTAAATTTTTTTTATTTATTTTATTTTCTTGCGCGGCGGCGTTAGGCCCGCGCGCGTCCGCGAAATTCGCGGTTATCTCTTATAGATTATGGTCGGTTCAAAGTCAGACACCGAGGGTTCCTATCTTCCTCCCCCTCCCCTCAACGGCGGTTATCACGTGCTGAGGTATGCCGACAAAGCACTCTGTTTTGATAAACATTGGCCGTACACTGACCTTGTTTATCAAAACTGATAAACGGTGCGAGCACGTGTATGATTCATACCCCCGCAATCTACTCCCCCGCACCTACAGTTCCCCCGCACACCTCCCCCCCCCTCGTTGCGCCAGGCTTTGAACCGGCCTATACATGCTACTGATGTAATCTGTAATTAGCCTTGCCTGTCCTTTCTCCCATTAAATAAGAATCACGGTGCGTCTCATTCCGCACGTACTTGGCGTGAGACACTTCCATGTCTTTTGATTTTAGTTCAAAGTGCTATGTCATTTATGTAAATTTGATTACATTAAAATTTTTTTATAATGCTTTTCTGCTCTTCTGTTATTACTAATTTTTTAGATAATTTTTTCAAGCTTTTCCAGCAAATACAATGCAACATGTAACGTATAGGTTATAGTTATAATTTCCTACTTAACAATATAAATGCAATATAATATGTTATATTGCATTTATATTGTTGAGTAAGAAATGACAAATATAACGTATACGTTACATGTTTGCTGGGTTTGCTGCACTCTAGTGAGGGAGTAAATTACCGTAAGAAATTATTTGATGTTGCCCACTCGAATGAGAGTAAAATTTTACTAAGAACAAGCAAACAGCAAAATTAGACCAGAAAAAAGCACTCTGCAATGGAGGGCAAGTTCACTTAAATATACGAGTCATATTTTGCTCGAGTGCACAAGTGATCTAATTCACTCAACATACCGAGTTAATATTCACTCGATAAGATATGTTCTATTTTCACTCTTTGCTCAAGTGAATTTTCACTCGATTAAAGTGATATTTCACTCAAAAAAATTTAGAGAGTATATATATATATATATATATATATATATATATTGCGACCGCACTCACGAGCGTGGTGCAACTACGTTAACTGCTCGTGACGCTAGTTAGCAGCCACGGTAATCGCGAAGTCGCTCACATCAAATGCGTGAAGTTAGCCGGTACGGTTGGGCGCCAGGCACGAGCGAGCGTGCCACTCTTAGATCGGGACGTGACCGATCTCTCGATTCATGCCGGAAAAGGAAACGCGAAGACACTCTACCTCGTCACGGGCAATAACGGGCTCTGTTAACCGGTAGCTCAGCCACGGGATTGGCAGAGGGGGTGGTTCGCGGCGGGCGAGGTGGTAGAGGAGAGCGAGGGAACTTAAAGAAAACACTTCAATTTGATAACGAAATGGACAATGTATTTCCACGGGCTAACACTACTCACAGGGTCGGCGACAATGCCTCGCGACCCGGGCGCGGCCGGAAAATACTATGCGGTCGTCGGTACGAGCTCACCGAACGGAGAGAATCACAATTCCATTCTAGGTAGCGGCGGACAAAGTACGCCGTGCACACTCGCAACTTTGCACACGCACTCTCATTTCACGCGGAATTATGTGGCGATTCGGTACGAAGCAAGCATTCGGAAATACGCGGAACAAAACGGACATCGCCAAACAGAAACGCATACATACGCTATTACAGACGACACACAAGAATACGACACAATTAACGCGACTTGGCTGTGGTGTCGGCGACGCTCTCAATAAACGGAACCGGAAGAATCTAGACGCGACTTGATCGGATGAGGCGCACGGCGGCTGAGCACGCGGATAGCACGCGATCACCGGCGTGTTCCCGGCGGAAGATTTTACGGCGGACGATAACTCTAAATGCAGCTATCGCACGCGCGACTCATCCGACCGGCGAAATCGGTGGCTGTACACAGGTCTCGTTCGTCTCACCACAACGCTGGCTTGTCTCGACCTCGTCTCAGGACAGGGGTACGACTCGTCCCTGGGTGACGGCGGCTCCCGTCGTCTCGGCTAAGGTCCGATCCCGGCGACGATCCACAGCGAAGAGATCGATAGCGCGAGGAAATTCGGCAGGCGGCATGCAGGATCTCTCGCCCCACGCACGGGGGTTCGTCGCGCCGCGCTATTGGTTCCGCCTTATAACGCGGTCCTCGCGGCCCTCTAATCAGGCTGTCGCGCCGCGGCGCGCAATTCGAGGTAGGTCGGTGTCTTCGGGCAGCTCGCGACTATTCCCGTGGTTTTCCCGAGGCCGGACGGCTATCCCTACGGACTCTTCGACGTCCGGTGCCCCCGCGCTCGGGACCACGTCAGAAACTTTCTCTCGCAGCTCCTCGTTCGGGGTCTCCTACGCGATGATCCGCGTGGAGTGTCGACATCCCTTACTCCGGACCTTCCCTCTTTGCGTCCTGCAATTTCAGCGGTCTTACTGTTGCGTACAGGCGTGACAGTAAGAGATAACGTAATTAAAGGAAGAGAGATCACCTGTTGTGCGCGCTACTGCGATCCTGCGCACGGTCCGGAAGGTCTCAAGTGGCGGGAGGTCCTCCTTCTTGCAGTCTGCTCACCGGGTGAGATTTCGTCGATACAAAAATTAAATATCCGCTAGCCGCCGATCCGCAAAACGTCGCTAAAATTAACGGACGGACACACGCACACAAAACAAAGACGCGAAATTGTAAGCACTTGCCGACACGTCCGACTCCGAGCCGAGAGGACGTAAAGCCGCAGCGTGCGCTCCTCGTTCGGATCTTACGATTCCTGTGACGGACAGCCAAACAGGATGTCACGTCACAATATATATATATATATATATATATATATATATATATATATATATATATATATATATATACAGGGTGATTCAAAATAACCTATTGTTCCTGAAGCTGGCATATTTGTAATCGAATTCTGAGACGATTTTTCCTTTTGCAAAAATTTGTCCGGAGCTTAGTTTTCAAGTTACAATAAGAATTAGTTAGCGTATTATGGGTCAGATACAAGTGGTAGACAGTGGCGGCGCGACTCACTGTTACACGCGGATGTTTCCGAGGGGCACTTCCTGCGCTCAAATGACTGACATGGACAGCACATTTCTATTTAAACTTTTTTTCTCTCTCTCTGTCCCTCTCTCTCTCTCTGTCATTTTAATTATGCTACATTTAACTTGTCAAATTTCGATCTCTGTCATCCGACCGTCAAATATCGGGATGACCGTGAAATCTTCAAGTAAGTTTACATTATTATAATAAATGTACGTCCGCGAATAATAAAATTTAATGCAAATTAGATTACTTAAATGTGCACTTGCAAGTTAAAAGCAGAATTTTTAAAACGCACAAAACGGAAAGAAAGAAGAGAGAGAGAAGGAGAGAGAGGGAGAGAGTGAGAGAGAGGGGGGGGGGAGCCTTAGAACAAGTTTAAGCACGTTTACTTACACGCACACAGCAATCAGCTTATTGTTTCCACAATGCGACAGTTCAATTTAAATTTGTCTTTTATCCAGATCTATCCCACGAAGTTGTTTCATATTTCACCACATTTACACTATTTACTCTGCACTTGATCGATAAACGCGGAACTACGCGACGAACCGATTGATCGACTTTATTAATTATTATTAATCATTACTTTAATCACTACAATCATTTGATGCGTTAAAATTACTCAAAGAAACACGTTACGATAACACAACACGTGTTCACTCGACGATATCGACCATGCATGAATTTTTGCGGGCAAGTTTTTTGTGACATGGTTTATGTTGGAACCAAACAAAAAAAATCTTCATTATCTACATATTCAAAACTAAGGAAGTACGTAGGGATTTTGAAAAATACTAATTTTTATCAAAATGGCAGCTATTTATAGAAAAAAGTGGATTTTTTACCCAAAAATTAGTTTAATAAATGCTGATTACAAAAACAATTTTCAACATTTTGCAAAAAGCCTACGTACTTCTCTGTAGAATAGTTACATGAAGATTGTGTTAAAATTTTAAGTCAATCGGATAAAAATTGTGAGAGTAACCTTGCACGCAAATTTGAAAAACTGTATTTTGAGAAAAACGCGTTTAAAGTTTTGGTAACAGATTTTTTGTGTATAAAGTTGAAAATTTTAAATTTATTTTTAATCTGCGATGCCTGCCCCATAAAGCGGTTCTTCCACAAGTTTAGCAGCCTTATTATATTCCTTTCTTGTTGCTAATAATGATATTCTGGTCTTTTCTTGGGTGAGACTGCGCTCGGCAAGTACGACGCGCCGTGCATCCAATTTTTGGCAATAATAATGACAAGTAGTGCCCACCATGAGGTTTTAGACTTGCAAAATTTTCATTAGACTGTAGCCATCATTATAATAACAAGCAGCCAAGTTTGTTGCATAAACACAGAAAAACTAATGGCGTCGCATAAACACAGAAACCGACGCTTTCAAAACTATTTACTGATTTAGTACAAGTAATAACATCTATATTGTATTAGTCAAAGGTCTATTTTCGGTTCATAAATAAGGCCCAAATAACTACGAAGCATAAAGAAGACGGAACCGCTTCAAATCGCTTGTAGCTGCTCGGTAGGTGCATAGAGACGATTCATTTAATCAGCTCAAACACTATAATACAGTTTGAATTTTGTTCTAAAACTACTTACAGCATATTTTTATAAATATAAACTTATAATGATTTAAGCAAAAAAAGATTGATTTGTTCAAATCTCAAACGTGGTGTTACCCCTTAAAACACCTTTTTCCCGATAGCGCATATAGTCGCATGCTACCGGGATGTGCGCTATCGGGAATTAAAACATTTTTTTCCCGATAACGCACATAGTCGCTTGCTACCGGGATGTATGCTATCTGGATGTGCGCTCTTGGAATGTGCGCTATCGGGATGTGTGCTATCGGAATGTGCGCTATCGGGAATTAAAACATGTTTTTCTCGATAGCGCACATAGTCGAGTGCTACCGGGATGGGCCCTATCGGGAAATAAAACATTTTTTTCAAGATAGTACACATAGTTGCGTGCTACCGGAATGTGCGCTATTGGGAATTATAATATCTTTTTCCCGATAACGCACGTAGTTGCGTGCTACCGCAATGTGTGCTTTCGAGAATTGAAACATCCTTTTCCGATAACGCACATAGTCGTGTGCTACCGGGATGTGCGTTATTAGGATGTGCGCTATTGGGATGTGCGTTATCGGAATGTGCGCTATCGGAATGTGCGCTATTGGGAAGTGCGTTATCGGGATGTGCGCTATCGGGATGTGCGCTGTCGGGACGTGCGCTAACGGGAATTAAAACATCTTTTTTCTGATAGCGCACATAGTCGCGTGCTACCGAGATGTGCACTATCGGGAATTAAAACATCTTTTTCCCGATAGCGCACATAGTCGCGTGCTATCGGAATGTGCGCTATCGGGATGTTCGCTATCGGGATGTGCGCTATCGGAATGTGCGCTATCGGGATGTGCGCTATCGGGATGTGCGCTATCGGGAATTACTTTAATTTTTATGTGTGCTATTGGGATGTGCGCTATCGTATTGTGCGCTAACGGGACCTCCTATCTCGCTCTCCCTCGCTGCTCCGCGCCGTTGCCACGTTGTCACAGTGCGCGCCGCCCGTCTATTAGCGGGCTGACGGAGTAAAACTCCGAATTCTTCCCGTTGTCGCCGCTCTAATTTAGGTACCGTTCCCTCTTGTGGTCGCAGGCTAGCCAGGCCTTTGCCGACATTTTTCCGGGAAGACAGCTTAGCGGCTTGTAGTCTGCTGGCTCGATTTTGTGCGTCTACTTTAGTAGACTTTGCTGAAACTAAGGACGATTTTAGTATTTGAAGCGTTTGGAAATCTAAACAGAAAAATATACGTGAAATCACGAATTAGCTTTCCGGTACGGCGTCGGCGTCGGCTTGACTCCTGCCACTTCCTAGGCTTCCTGGCTTGATGTTTTCTTCCGGACGGCCGCCGTGATCACAAAGTTAATAATGCCGTTTGCTTGGGCTTGCGCTAACACTTGCACACTTTAGCGCTTTCGATAATTACACAGATTATATAAAAAAATTACATGGAAATAAAGAGCGGTAAGGTGCGGTACTCTCAAACGGGGTATTTGCTTCTTCTTCTTCCTCCCGGGGAGAGAGGCGCAACCCAGGTAACCCTCCACGACCCTATTGCTCTCCGGGAGGAGTGCGCTACAGAGCGTCACGTCACAATTCCCCCGCCCCAGAGATGCCGTGGAGGAGCAAGGCCACCACTCCAGTCTTCTGCCGAGATGCGCTTTTAAGCGGCTTCCAGAAACGTAACGCGATGTACATACCTGCTCTGGGGACTCGGTCTGACTGCATCATGTAAGATGTTGTTTTTCCCGATTCTCGCGCATCTCGACCGCGTCCGGTTACCTCCGTTCTTCGTTACATTTCTACCTGTACTCTTTTCTATGTTTATCTCCCCCCCCCCTCCCTCTCCGTTACCTTCGTTTTACTGCTTACCGGAGAGGGAGGGGGGGGGGAGATAAACATAGAAAAGAGTACAGGTAGAAATAACTAACACAAATATATTTTCGCTTTTTCTTCCTTACAAAACTAAACATACATTAAAAATAAAACATATATTAATTCCCTCAGCAAACACACAAAAACAACAAAACAAAAGAAAACTAAATTTCCGTCGTTGTGTCCGGAAAATAAAATTGGGATAGCCGTCGGTAGTACAAAAAGAGATCAATCCCGCCCAAGAGAAGGAAGGAAAAGGGGCGGTAATGAAATTTTGTCTGGAATGCGGGGTTCCGCATTCGGTAAAGGAATTCGGTAAAGAGCCTATTCGTCTCCCCGCTGTTGCCGCCTCTAGTAATCCTATTCGTAGTCTTCCTTGTCCCGTCCGTAACCCCGTCGTGAAAGGTCTCCGGCGCGTGCGGTTTTTCCTAGCCGTTGGCGGTTGCGCAGTACTCGCGGTGCGTTTGCGGGGTCCATGCAGCGGTATGCTGGGCCGCAGCTCTGGCAGGTCGATATGGTTACTCCTCTCTCCCCGCAACCATAGCAAAAGCTTTTCAGGTGGAGAAGATCGCACTCGGCGTACGCGTGTAGCCGGGAATCGCAGTTCCAACATCCGTTTAAACCGCGCAGTGACACCGTTGGTGGTGGAGGGTTTTCTGCCCTCCCGTTGACGGTTTTGCTGGCTCCCACTCTTTCCGCCTCTTGGCTGCTCGCCCTGAAGGGGTTTGGCTCCAGGGTTTGGGAACCGCTGTCCCGGGAGCGAGGCAACTTGGTGATTCTGGATTTATTTTCCCCCTCCGGAACGAACCTCTAACGGTGGGCCTCCTCCATAATGTCCCACAGGTCTATCTAGAAGCCCGGATTGCTTTCTTTGATAAAGCGCTACACTGGTCGGTGGTGATGATAAAAACGGCGGGATAGTCGCCGCAAATCCATATTGTTCATTGCGGGGCACATCTAAGGGTCGGTAGGAGTCAGATATGGTTTGAGGTCCTGAATATGAATTTTTCTTGCGGGGGTCCTATCCAGTTGCTCCAGTTCGTAAATAATTACCTGCCTAATTTTCAGGGGTTCCTGGAATTTATATGCCAATTTTTTGCGATATTTTGCGCGGCGGACATACGACGTGTTGCCGTTTCAGGATTAATTTGCCTACTTCAAACGTTCGGTTTCTTCGCCTCATATTATAACGAGATGACTGTTTTTTGTCCGCGCTACTTAAATTTTCTATAACCCATTCTCTTAGGGATTGTAATTTTTTCATCCGCTCCCTCTATCTTGCGGTAGTCGTGGCTTCCACTTCGGTAATGTCTCGGCATTGACAACAAAACGATTGTCTTGAAGCTAACTTTTGCCCGAGATTCAAGAACGCGGAAAAGGTACCTATTAAAAAATGAAACGTAGTATTATATGCATGTCTAAATTCCAGTAGATGTTCGTCCCACTCGTGGTGGTCCCTCTCAATAAACGCGATAATCATTGTTTTCAACATTCTGTTAATTCGCTCTACGGGATTTGCTTGGGGGTGATACAGTGGGACGGCAGTTTGGGTAATATTATTGTTTTTTGCAAAAGGTTTTAAGTGTTTGGTTCACGAATTTAGTACTAAAATCTTGAATCAATAACATGTACTAGAAACCGGCTTTACTTCGCGGTAATGGCCCAACAATATCCGCAGCTATCACGGTCCATGATCCGTCCGCGATTCTACGTCCCGGGCGGGCTTGCTTGCTCTACCTTGACGCGCTGATACAGGTTGCACGTTTGCACGTAGTTTGTTACATTGCGGAATAAATTTAGCTAAAAATACTGAACCGCGACTCGTTGGTACATCTTTTCGACGCCAAGATGCCCTGCCTGCGGTACGTCGTGGGATTTTCTCAGCGCTTTGTTATGATATTCCTTCGGTAATACTAACTTTTAACGGTCTAGATCTTCTACTATTTCCGATATCACGGGTTCTGGTCTCAGCAAATAGAGTCTGTTATCTACAATTTTTTATTGGGTATATCTTTCCGAATGTTTTGCGACTTTTTGTAATCTTTTGCGATACCACTCGTCTTCCGTATTATGCTATTTGGTGATTTTTATTGTGGCACGCATGTACGCGGTCTCGATTATCTTAGTTTTTTTTAAGTTTTGGGATTTTTGGTATTTTCGTACATTTATGAGAAAGCATCTGGGACGTGGTGTAACGCGCCTTTCTTATGAATGACCTCGTAGTCATATTCTAACAATTCCAGAGTCCATCTCGCTAGTCTACCAGTGGGTTTCTTTAAATTATGCAGCCAACGCAAACTATTGTGGTCGGTAATGACGGTAAAACGATAATCCTCTAAATACGATCGGAATTTTTGAATTACCCAAACGATGGCTAAACATTCTTGTTTGCTAACGGAATATCTTTTCTTTGTATCCGACAGAGCGCGACTCGCAAACGCTATGACTTTTTTTTTGTTCGCGATTGTTTGTGTTAGCACCGCTCCTAGTCCGACCGAGCTGGCGTCCGTTTGTAACATAAACGGCTCCTTAAAATTCGAGCAGATCAGGGTCGTCGCGTCAACGAGGTGTTTCCGCAACGTAACAAACGCGCGAGCCTGATCATCCCCATACTTCTAGTGCTTGCCCTTTTTTAACAGGCGCGTTAATGGTTTGTTAAGTGTTGCAAATTGTGGAATAAACCTACGATACTACGACGACATTCCTAAGAAGCGACGTAGTTGTGACAGATTTTGCGGAGCAGGGTATTTTAAAATGGCTCACGTTTTTTCGGGATCCACCGTTAGACCTTCTTTTTCTAGGATAAATCCTAAGTAACGTACTTGCAAGCGACAGAATTTGCATTTATCGAGATTAATTATAAGTCCTGCAGCGGTAATTTTTTCTAGTACTTTCTTCAGCCAAGACATATGTTCCTCAAAGATGGGTGTAGCAACAATATCGTCTAAATATGCAAACACAAATGGCTCCATTTCTGAACCAATGAGACGGTTTAGCAACCTCTGGAATGTCGCCGGTGCTCCAGTGAGCCCATTCGGCATTCGCTTAAAGTATATAGTCTCTTTTTGGAGATGCTAAAGGCGGTAATTTCATGGCTTTCTTTGGCCAAGGGCACCTAGATGTAAGCCTGACTTAGATCTATCGTCGAAATGTAGTGGGTTACTCGCAATTTATCTATTATTCCCGTCATATTTGGTGGAGGGTAGGTCTTTCTTTGAGAGGCTATTTATTTTTCGAAAATCTAAGCAAAGACGGTATTTGCCATTAGGTTTTTTTATTATTATTATCGGGTTTGACCATTTGCTATAAGATGGTTTAATTATTTCTGCTTTTAACATTTTATCTACTTTGGCCCTAATGACCTCCTGTACTTTTGGCAATACGGTATTGCGGGTAAACCGTTTACCATGTGCAGTTTACCCCTAAAACTTGGGCGGCTGCCCAATCTCGGACATCCGAGTAACGGATGCCGAGAGAGGTAGCAGCGTTGTCTTACCGGCGAGTTCTCGTCCACGTCAATACAATGCTCCGTTAAGTTTGTAGTGCCGAGATTATTTGAAGGTTCGAGTAAAGTTTATAAAAATTCATTCAATTCTTCTTTTTGTTTAGAGATTAATTCCGCGAGTCCGCAACACAAAAGTTCCTTAGTACCAACGGTACTAAACGAGTAGCGTTGACACGGCGTTTCGGCGAGGTACCATTCATTGGTTGCAAAATCTAAACATATCCTGAACTTTGTTAAAAAATCTATGCCAAGAATACACGGGTTTGCCAAGGTTGGTAGTAACGCAGCGGTAATATTATGTTAACAATTTTTCAGCGTGATCGGTAAGCTGAGTTCTTTGTTTATGTTAATTATTTGACTGTTAACCGTTCGGATACGCGTGCCTTTTTTTTGTTGTTTTCATATTCAGACATTTTATTATTTGTACGACCTCGCGTCCTAGCAATGTCCTATTCGATCCGGAATCTACAAGAGCAACGACAGCGTGTTCCTTTATTTTGATCTTCAAATATTTAAGAGGTGGTAATTCCTCCTGTTTGAACGTAACGTAAGATTTTACGATAACGTATTTTTTGAAGGATCTTGGGTCTCGCTCTCTGACGTCGGAGTCATAGGAACCCTGTCTACTGGCTCCGATTTGCATTTTCCGCGCTACACACGGAGCACGTACTCACGATAACGTCACGTTTTCCGCATCGATAACAGTATTTTTAACGCGTCTCGGCACACTCACGCGCGCGATGTCAGGCTTTATCGCAATTCCAGTATTTTAAATTGATTGCTAGGTTAATTTCGCTTGCCGAAGCGGTATCGTTTTACGACGTACTGCACGCGGTGGCTGTCTCGGCGTCCTTTGCGGGCTTATTTTTACTGGTTGCGGTAGATTTGGAATGCTTTTTCTTCTTCCCTCCTTTATTTGCTTTAGCGGACGCAACGGTAATGGTCTTCATTTTTCCCTTGGGGAAGGGAGATGATATGCTAAATGCGGAAAAATAAATTGTTTGGGCGATAATAGAGGTCGGTAAGTTTTTTCGGCTACTAGTGTACGTTCTAACTGCATGGCTAAATATTCTAATGTGGCCAAATTGGCAAAATCGTGACGTCGTATCGCGATCTGTATGCGCGGCAACATATTTCTGTGTGCGAAATTTAGTTATTCTGCCATTTGCTACGGAGGTAATAATTTATTTATTAAAACGCGTAGGCACGTCAGGTAGTTGGTTGCTGACCTTGTGCTCCCCTTGCGTTTTACGGAAGATTTTATTTTGGAGCGCATATTGGTACTCGGGGTCTTCGAAGCGTGATCGTCATGCCGTTTTGAAATTGTCTCAGGTACGCCAGTTTTTGTTTTTGAGGCGCATCCAGTGCGCCTCACCTAACTAACGCCACGTTGGATAAAAACAGCGGTAGACATTTAAATAGGTTGGCATCGTTAATTGGGTCTATTGCGCGGGCTTCTTTAATCCTCAATAAGAACGCGTCGCTACCTTGCTTCCCAGAAAAGTGGAGGTTCCATTTTTGCATCAGATTATACGCGTCCGACGCGGAGTTACGCGGAGGGCGTGGTTCGTTAGTGCAGGATATTACCCCTGTCGAATACCGAGATCTTGTGCCATGGTTTTCCTTTGCAAAACTATTTATTTTCACCTCCTATCCCGGGTTTGAGTTGTCTAAGAAATCTATTCCTTGGCGACTCCCCTCCCCCTTGCGTGGGGGTGTTAGCGGCATCGCGACTTCCCCCGGGGCAATATCTATACGGGTGGATTCGCGTAACACTGCCGCCTCGTAACGCCGAAGACGCTTTCGCAAAACCGGTACTATTCTCTGTAGGCTAAGCCCTCTATCCTTTAAATGCTGTCTGGCCTGATCTGCCGAGAAATCGTCGATCCACCTGAGAGGGTCACTACACTGCATCATTTGGATCCGACAGTATTACGCAGGACGATAAGATAAAGTTTCGGTAAAAAAAAATTTTTTGCCCGTTGTCAAAAAAAATTGTTAATTATATTTTCGAATTGACTAATAATAAGAGAGGAGAAAAAAAATTTTGGAGTTTAATTGAAGTTGCCATTTAATTATGTGTATCGCGGGAATTGCGGATTTGGTTATTAAAGCGGCGTATAATTCTCGCTGCAAAAATATTCTGCCTTTTTGGAGGTAACGGTGGATCGGGCAAATATAATGTACGCCGAACAATAGGGAACAAAACGGCCAAGGCTATGACTTAAAGTCCAAATATTTTCGAAACGTGGTATGCGAGAAGTCAAATAAAATGTTTGAGTGTTTAAGCTCAATGACAGAAGGGACGGTATGGAAAATATGCGCAAGCAAAACTATGTATTGTTACGTCCGGTGGCACAGGACACTCACGCGCACTCTCGCACAAAAAGGCACTTGCGTACAATAAATAATTGAGCAGGCTTTTAAAGAAACTCAGACGTTTATTGAAACACGTCCGTTATCAAAACGAGGCTTCAGACAACAACAGCATAACAACCAGCGTCGCTAACAAACAACCGTCAACTCATTAATATCAATTACAAAAACTACACGGTGTTGTAGCCTAAGTTAACACCAGTGCATAGTAATATAAGCGATTTCGTTGCTATGCATACATTCGCTAAACGCGAAAGCAACGGATCGTCTTTCGAGACTTCCTTTCGAAAGACGTGCCGAAAACGAGACAACGACGGAAGACAAGATAGTCTTTTGCCGTATGTCGCACCGCCGCCGATTCAGCATGCAGCTGACCTGCATTTTAGCGTCAGCAATATTGGAGGATAAAAAGGGCTTCTGAATCGGGAAACGGCGGAGAATAATTTAAACAACCGCCACAGCAACATCACGGCCGTGCGTAACTCATACGTCGAGTCGTGAAGCGATAGGATAACGCGCACCGCAGCCCGTCGTAACAGGGCATCTAAGTGTAAGCAACCACTGTATAAGAAAAAATATCGAGAATAAATCTACATTATATTGCGACAAAAAAGGTGTTTCTTGATTGGCAACCCGTCCGAGCTGCTGCTGTCCCGTGAGTTCTAACTTTTTGGGCAAAAGCGAATCCCGAAATACCTACCGACGTGCCTGGACCGCCACCGGGCACAATAACGGTAACATATTACAAATTGCACGGCCGTAACATTTCCTTTGGCCAACTTCTCAAGCTCGGCCAAACGGGCACAACACTGCCCCCCTTTTTAAAAGTTGTCCCGACAACCATTTCCTCTTAAATGCCATCAGACTTCTTGTCGTCTCCAGGACTCATCTGAGTGTTACTGCTCACAAGATTCTGATCTTTTTTCTCGAATCCAAACGACACTACTGGAATTTTTGTTTATTGAAGAAATCTTCTTCCCTCGAAGAAAAGTCTTTTCAGAGAAATCCTCTCCAAAGAATTGACTCTTGAGGAATCTTCTTTCTTGAAAAACTTCGAGCAAGGTGGGGGTATCTACCGTGGACCCAACGTCTTGAAAGACTCACCAAGCTCCTGCCTCGGCATTTGCCCTTAATCCCACGGGGAAAACCACGGCTCAAAAACTCGGGGCGAGGCAGTTTTCTTGAAAAAAAGTATTATAACAATCCTCCACACGGAAAACATCATTTCAAAAGATCCTTAGAACTGAAACAAAAAACAAAATTTGACGAGTATTCAATTTTAAATAACAAAACCCTGCAAGGAAAAACTTTAAAATCAATAACTGGTTTTCTTTATATCTTGAACAAAATTCTAAGATAAAATTTTCTTGTAAAAGACTCAAATCTGACGATTTTCTGTTCTACCCTGTGCTCTTGCTTCAGGTTACCGAGCACCGTCCTCGACAATTCAGAAGAAAAAGAATCAAAATTTACTCTTAGCTCCTGACAAAAGAACAATCTTTAGAACTCATCTCCCAAGGCGAGGATTTCTACAGAAACTCGACAACTTCCTGCTCTATCCCGGGCTTCCACCACGAGTTATCGAGCGTCGCCAGCGTTACTCCCAAACTAACACCTCTCTGAAAGAATAAGAAATCTTGGACTCTTTTGCTCCATTCCCAGCTTTTGCCACGGGTAATCAAGCATTGTCCTGCGGTTCAGACTAAAATGACGACCCACTGTTCTACCCTGGGCTCCTGCTACAGGTTACCGAGCGTCGTCCACGTCTGCAATTACAATCTGCTCGACGACCTTCTGCTCTACCCTGGACACCTGCCACAGGTTACCGAGCGTCGTCTCGAGCAATGATAATTTTCTGCTCTTACCTAAGCCTCTGCTTTGAAAAACTGAACACAGTTTGTTGCGAATCCATTCCTTTGTGCCAATCCAAGAAATTTAAAAAAAATTGAAACTTATTCTCAGTTTCCGAAGAAAGAACAATTCTCTGAACCCGTCCTCCAAAGCGTGGACTTTTAGGAAAGCACGACGACTTCCTGCTCTACTCCGGGCTCCTGCTACGGTTATCGAGCGTCGCCCGTGTCATTCCCAATCTAATGCCTTCCAGGAAGAAGAAGGAACGAGAAAACGTCTCCCTCCCTTCTTGAAAAAATTTCAATTTTGAAAAGAAGAAATCCTAAATCTAAAACCGTAACTCTCTCTCCCTCTTTCTCTCTCTCTCTCTCTCCCCTTCTCTCTCAATGCACTCAAGAAAATTTTAAGAGATAACGATACGCCATGCGTCAATTAAAACGATAAAAATCAATAGGCGTAGATACAAGCGTAAAATGCGTTTGACAAGAATATTTTCTTCCTCAACCAAAGGCATGCCACAACAACGCAAACGCAACGCGTTCCCCCATTTATCTAACGCGAAACTTGCGCAGAAGCAACGCGGACACAACACGTCTCTAATATTCAAAGCAAAACCCCCCGCACGTAAACAAATATTTTTAGAAAAACTTAGCTATTTTTCCCGAAGACGTTGTAGCTCCTCATAGCGTTGATGAAATAACGTCGCTAACTCCTCCCGACAATACAGACAAATGGATCGTTCCTCACGTATCCTCCTCAGCATCTCTAAAGTTGAACAAAGGACAGCTTCCGTCTCCGCCGTCTCCACGCGAGGGCTCTGACACTTCACCGAACGTGTGCAAATTTGCTTTCTTGATTCTGCCATGGCTTGTTTTTATAGCCTTGAAAACGGTCCAAGAACGGTCGGACGAGCCCCAAAATGTTACGTCCGTCGGTGGCACAGGACACTCATGGGCACTCTCGCACAATAAATGATTGAGCAGACTTTTAAAGAAACTCCGACGTTTATTGAAACACGTCCGTTACCAAAACGAGGCTTCAGACAACAGCAGCATAACAACCAGCGTCGCTAACAAACAACCGTCAACTCATTAATATCGATTACAAAAACTACACGGTAACACATTACAAATATCGCACGGCCGTAACACTTCCTTTGGCCAGTTTCTCAAGCTCGGCGAAACAGTATTTATTGCTCGGAGTTAACGGCGATATTTCAATTGCTCTGGCTTTTCCAATTTCTATTCACCATAAAGCGGTACGGTACGGTAGTAGGCACAAATATAAGGACGAATTGCTCACAGAACTGTTTCTAAATATTTTGTTTTATTCCGCGCGACAAATTTGCGTGGCAATTTAGAAAAATACCAAACGCCGCAAACGCGTAAGCAGCGGCAGTCTCGGAGCGCGTGCCGAGCTCTATCCGCGTTCTCATCCAACGCGCAGTACTCAATTTGCGTCCCCGTCTAACGCGCGGCATCCTTTTTGCGTCCTTGTTTAACGCGCGGTACCGTATTTGCGTCCTTGTCTCACGCGCGGTACCCTAGTCGCGTCCTTGTTTAACGCGCAATACACTGTTCGCGTCTTTGTTTTGGGCGTGGTATGCTATTTGTGTCTTTGTCTTGCGCGCGGTACGCAATTCGCGTTTTTGTCTTGCGCGGTATGCAATGACTACCTATATGGTGGCACACAAATCCTAGTTGTCCCCGATAAAACAGCTGTAATTATTATGAAAAGAAAATCTTCAGTACTTACAAGTGACGGGTGTCACGCACACTCTCAAAATTTTTCAAACTCTCGCACACTCGGTAACAGACAAGGCTGCGGGATAAGAAGTGGGTTAACACAATTTTTTTCACGACATTCAAGCAATAATTAGTGAATTGCGTCTCACCCCTTTCTGCAGTATGAATTTGATTTAGCGGGGCTCCACATTGAGCGCTAAATTTTGTAACGCACTTTTCCTACGCTCGCCAAGCGCAGGAGAGTACGTACAATTATTTTTGGGACGGGAGCGGAAATTATTCAAGACGTAATTCTTAAGTGGGCGCCAGGCGCGATTCTTTGCGCCACTCAAAATCTAAAAAGACAAAATTGCGACGCAATACTTCCGCCCTCGACTCGCTCAGCATATGGTATAGGGGCGCGGTTCTTAATGCTATACGGGAAGGAAAGGGAAGGAGAACGCAATCACAACGTTAGAACTAAGTTAAACAATGAGAGATAATATATTTCATACGGTGAGAGAGAGAAAAAGAAATCAAAATTTATTGAGCGCTCTAGGTATTTAGCCTCTCAAGCGCTGAAAATCAAAAGTACATGTATGATTTACAAGTGAAATTCATGGTATGCTGAGATCGCAATTACAATTAATAAACAAAAAATAAAATAAAATAAAATAAAATAAAAGAAAGTATACAAGGTAGCAAAAAGTAAAAAAAATATAAATAAGAATAAAGTAGAGAAGTTGAGAATAACAAATATAGCAAATAAAATAAATTGTAAAGCAGATAACACGAGACCAGAAGAACCTGGCCAAAAAACTAGCAGAGATTAGCCGTAACGCACCACGCAGGAGATAAAAGACACTCAGCCATTACATTTCATAAGATGCTCAAACAATTTACGTTTGAAATCTGCCAATGATGTAGCCTCCCGAATGTCAGCAAGAATATCGTTCTAGTGAGAGATTGCGGTGCAACAAAACGAGCGTTTATAAAAGTCCGTGAGACATATTGGAGGAACCAAGACATCCCCCCGAGCTCTTGTTGTGCGCACAGAGATATCTCTTGTAAATCTAAATTTGTTGTACAGTGCTATAGGAGCGTTTGATTGCAAGATTTTGTAAGTGAGGCAGCCAACAAAGTACATCCGCTGCTCATGGACCTTGAGCCATTGCAACCTATTGTAGAACTCCGTGAGATATGTATCTTGCTTAATTTCGAAAATATATCTAATGCACCCATTGAGGGCCCTGTAAAGAATGAGATCTTGCTCCTCTGCCGCGTTTGTCAAGACACAGCAGTAGTAATCCAGCATTGGTTGGACGAGCGATAACACTAATTTGATCCTGAGAGACCTGAGTATTAGCTGCTTAAACAGCTTAGCTGATATAGAGCCAAGTGCACCTTGGAGGACATCCTGACAACCTGATTGCTCCACAAGAGAGTGTTGGAGATATAGAGGCCCAGACACTCTACAGATTTACAGTACGGAATAAGTGTTTTGTCAACCAAGATATTTGGAATCTCCTCCAACGCAAGCTCATTTACATTTTTTGCAGTGCTCATTGCGGACGTCTTTTTTGGATTGATCGTCAAGTCGTTGTCGGTAGCTCAGTTCATGATGCCCCTGATGTCCTCATTGACCAATCGCATGCCCTCGCGCAGACCACCAGGATCGACATGAGAATAGATAAGAAGATCATCGGCATAGAAATTATATTTGCAGTTCCTTAGTGCGTGTCCAAAGTCGCTCAAAGAGAAGTGGTCCCAGCACAGATCCCTGGACATATCCTCTGTTGACATAGATCTCTTTTGAGACGGTGCGCGAGATTGAGTCCCGAACAGACTGACTTCTATGGTTGAAATAGGAGCATATTCAACGCAGGACAGTACGAGAAATTGAGGCCTCTCAATTTGCCTATGAGCGTGTAGTGATTCACGCAATCAAAAGCCTTGGTGAAGTCGAAACACACCATGATGGTCACTTTGCGTTTGTCCGCTGCGCTTCTGACGTCATCCAACACCCTGAGGAGCTCTGTCTGCGTGGAAGCACTCGTCCTGTACGCTGATTGATAGGGGTCGAAAAAATCCGCGTCATTGATATAGTTGGAGATTTGAATCGCAACCACGCCTTTGAGATAGAACAGAGCAGTGAGATGGGACGGTAGTGACCAAGCAGTGACAGGCATTTAACTTTTGGGATAAGGCAGACAATAGCCGATTTCCAGATCTGCGGAAACACGCCATTAACGAGATTGAAATTGAATATGTGAGAGATGGCCGGCAATACGCACGGTAAGGCCTTAACTATGAGCTTGACGGAGAATCCATCACGTCCAACAGCCGCAGACTTATTTTTACAAAGAGATCTAGTGATATCTTGCGGCAGTACGTCCATCCAATAAAATTTTAGGTTACTGTAAGGCTCATCTCTTAAATAAATAGCGTCCGGCTGCTCCGGCCCGGCCACCGATCCCGCGCACGTAGTGAAGACCTCGTTTAGTTCTTTTACCAAAAAAAACAAGCTGCTGACCGAGGCTCTCTGCTTGACAAGTCTCAGATGTCTTAGTTCTTTCCAGATTGAGCTTGGTTTTCTAGGATTATCAAAGATCGCCTTGTAGAAATTCGATTTGGCAGTCTGCACCATGGTGTAAACCTTTTTTTTGAGCGTCTTAAATATCTCATAATTAGAGTCAGTTTGGCACCTCCTCCAGACCTTTCTAGTTCTGTTTCTGTTTTTCATTTCTGCCTTAATATCCTCCGTTAGCCAGGGGGCAGGCGCATGTTTTGGCCGGATTATCTTGTAGGGGGCATGCTTATTGTAAGAATTTAACAAGACTTTGTTAAAAATTTCCACCTTAGCGTTGATATCGTTGGCGAGGTAGGAGATTCTAGTTCAAGGTCTTGAGCTTGTGGAGGAATTTTTCCTCGTCAAAAGAACTAAAGTCTCTGACTTTCTTGGTTCTACTCGAAAGCCGAGCAATCCTGACGTTGTATATGATTTCAATGAAGTTGTGCGCAGAGAGAAAAGAGGCGTCCCTCTGCTAGAACAAAGCAAGCTTCTCTTCGTCATCAATGATACACAAGTCCAGCGTAGTAGAGGACGTCTGGGTGTGATGAATAGGACCATATGGCACTTGATATAGGCCGGAGGAAGCGATAAATGACCTGCTCAGATTCAAAGGTGTTGAAACCCAGATCTGCATTAAAGTTGCCAAAGATGATGTAATGCTTATAGGATGCCAAGAGCTTGAGAAAAACTTCAAAAACCTGAGAGAGGAATCCACAATAAGGTGGCCTATAAACCTCTGAGCCAGGTCTCAAAGAGGCATACAATGTGGTAATCCGACTTCTCAAAAAACAGACGGAACTCATCAAAGTGCCCAGTTAATGACTGGCAATTCACGTGGCACATCCGCAGATCCTCAGCCACCGTCTCAGACATAGAGAAGTCACGTTCACGGTCCGTAGTTTATGTTTCTGACACGATCGGAGACCTTCCTCCGCAAGATCGGACAGTTACTGCTATTCAGCGCAGAGGTCACCCCTCATTTCGCTGCCATCGTTTACAATTTCCACAGACCGGATCCCTTCCTCTCGAGACGCAGTTTCTGGTTTCATGTCCGTCCGCGCAATGTCTATAGAGAGGCGGAAGCCTGCAGTGCTTAGCGAAGTGACCAAAAGCCAAGCATCTGTAACACTGTAAGACTTTTACATAATTAGCGATCTTGCAGAGAGAATAGTTTACAAATATAAGTTTGTCTTTCAATAAATGGGTGCGAATGCCAGGAGACACCTTAACGACGCAGCTAATGAATTTGCGTCCGTCTTTGGCTGGGAAAATATAAATCACCCTGATGTCAGGAAATTCAAAATTTTTCAAATTCAACGAAATGATCTCCTTCTTATGTCCTCACTTTTTATGCCGCAGGGAATCTCATACAATAAGCCTGGGGTTGATTTTGATCTCCTTCTCCAGCTTTAGACCCGCCTTGTCCAGAACTTGCGATTCTCTTAATTTAGCTAGATTCACAGAGTGAGTCTCAATTCAAACGCCGTTTCTCCTCATCGACGAGATCCTGCAACTAAACATGCCTTGGAGAGAACACTCAGGCCCTCCAAGTACGACTTGAAAGTTGTACTCGGAGGGCCTGAGTATTCTCTTTAAGGCATCTCTAGTTTCCCGAAAGGTAGCAGAACCAGACTCCTCCGCGGGAATGACAATCAAATTTACAGTTTTTGGGATGTTGAGGACCGGACTGCGGGACACGCGAATCATCGGATGCGCAGAGCAGACAGACGTATAAGTTTTTGCACTTAAATTCGCGGTCATACATGGAGCGCCCACCGCCTCCCCCCCAACGAGCAGACAAAATCAACTCTCGCACGCAAGGAGTCAAAAGTATTCAATACCGCTTTATTGATGTGATTTTTAAGATCCTTTGTTGACGGCGGAGCTAACGCTTTGTTATTGAGAACACCTAGATACGCAGATGAGAGCTCGAGAAAAGCATCTCTGCAGACACGGAAAATGGATTCAATCTGTCTGCGTCTTTCTAATGTTTTTTACTACTCGGCAGAATCTTGGCTACATCGTGGCTATGTCTGTTTACCGCCTGACGCAAAGCGTCGAGACGCGCTTACGCCTGTCAAATTTGGCGCAAGAGACACACTAGTCAACGAGACTTTTCTCCCCAGTTTCCTGTTTTTGCTTTCTTCGTGCGCCGCTTCAATACTGTCCTCGTCGTCTGCGGCGTAATCACGCTCCAACATCGTGCCTCAACGGAACGCCCGGCAGCCAATCCGAACACCATACGTCGTCCGCTGGTGTTGTCTGTGCTGTCGCCAGCAAAGATTCCCGGAAAAGATGACAGAGAAAATCCAAGAAAACTCGGACCAGAGTTTACCAAATTACGCACGAATAACGCAGAAAGCAAGCAAACAGTTTTAGAAAAACTCAGTGCTGCAACAAAGATGCCCCAGAGGGCAGGGTACAACAGAAAGAGTATCTTAAATACGGAGCAATACGACAGACAATCACTAGTACTTACGTAGCGTCAGAGAGCACGGTGACAGACGCGGTTTCAGTTAACAGTATTTTACAGTAAGACAAACAGACGGTCAATAATTTTGCAACGGACAATAGGCGGGTAAAATAGTAGCGAGTCGGAAAAAAAGATAGAAAGAAACGGCGGGGTGTTAGATTGATGGAGGTATAATCTGCATGACCGGAAATGTTGAAAAATGAGAAAAACAACGGAGACGGATAATGCTTCGCGGCGGAATCGAATACGGAATTTGCGACACATTAACTCTTGTGAGCATGAACGCACGCGGTACGGACAATAATTATCTCGCACATAAATAACTTACATTCTTACGCGACTTTTGCACGGGCATAAGGCTCTTCACGGCGGAGCACAAATGACGATTAACAAGCATGACAATTAATCTTTCGGCATCCTGGTAGCTAGTGTGACTTGCGATAGTTTCATAAAGCAACGAATCCCGCGGAGACCGATTGGTTTGAGTCTCGCGGGGATCGGGCCGCGCAAATTCCACGGACCAAGCTACTTATAGGACTTTCTGTAAACGGTTTAAAACTCCTCTTGACAACCGGCGCAATCACGAGCAAGTTCACGAACATCAGTCCGGTACGACAATTCTTCCGGAAAACAACTCGACACAATACGAAAATCTCTCGCAAACTCAAATACGGTACGATACATAAGTCTTTCTTATCTAAGCGGTACAAGTGACTGTCGGTGCGCGTGTATCCCCGAGAGGGACTTACGACAAAATCTGGACTGCGATTGATCTCTCTGGAAGCGTCGCCATTGCAACGTTGAATCGGAATCGCGGAATGGCTCCGTCTTAATTACGGCATGCGGTACTAATTGCTCGCAACGGCGGAGGTCGACTATCACTTGGCCTCTTAAATCTACCGGAGCGGCGGCTTACAAAAGCTTGGCAGACGGTCATCTTTTGCAGGACTTCCTGGGCGGAACCTCCCTGGGCAATGGCACGCACGACAGTGTGAGCTGATCCGCGCTTTTTGGCTTGCTGGGTTCCGTCGAATTTTTGCGTGACGTTACAATTCTTTCTTCCGCCGATTTTTGCCGATGATAGGCTTGTTGCCCCATTGTGCGTCTTTTGCGCTCCAAGCGGTAATTTGTTTCTATTGGACAGTTGGCAGTACGTCCCTTTCTAATGCTATGGTATTCGCGAGTCTTGTATCTCGTTGTCACTCTCTGCTCCACGTCGTTGTCACGCTGTCACAATGCGCGCCGCACGTTTATCAGCGGGCTGGCGGGGTAAGACTCCGAATTCTTTCTGTTGTTGCTGCTTCAATTTAGGTACCGTTCCCTCTTGTGGTCGCAGGCTGGCTAGGCCTTTGCCGACATTTCTCCGGGAAGACGGCTCAGCGGCCTTTAATCTGCTGGCTCGATTTTGGGCGGCTACTTCGGTAGATTTTGCTGAAATTAAGGACGACTTTAGCATTTGAAGCGTTCGAAAATATAAACAAAAAAATATACGCGGAACCACGACTTAGCTTTCCGATGCGGCGTTGGCGTCGGTTCGACTCTTGCCACTTCTTCGGCTTCCTGGCTTGATGTCTTCTTCCGGACGGCCACCGTGATCACAAAGTCAATAATGCCGTCCGCTCAGGTTTGCGCTAACGCTTGCCTACTCTAGCGTTCTCGATAATTACATAGAATATAAAAAAAAATTACACGGTAATAAAGAACGGAAAGAGGCGGTACTCTCAAACGGGGCACTTGCTTTCCCTTCTTCCTCCCGGGGAAAAAGAGGTGCAACCCAGGATACTCTCCACGGCCCTATCGCTCTTCGGGACGGCGCTACGGAGCGTCACGTCACAAAATATATATATATATATATATATATACACACTACTCAAAAAAAATAGGGAACACTTTTCAGACAGCAAAAATTAGGCTATTTTCAAATGACTGTAACTTGGTGAAAAATCATCGTAGATAAAAAATAAGAAAAGCATTTTGAAGCTTGAAGATCCAACTTTAGCGTTCTATCAGCAGATTTTCAAAATTCTTTTAACTTCCTTGTCTTATTAAGTAAAAAAGCACACCCTGTTTTGTTCCATAAAATTTTGTATATTTGACACTTTGCAGCTCGACCAACAAATTTTTTTCAAATAATTCAAGTAAAGCTTCATAAACTACAACATTTTGCCTACAAAATGCTTTTTTTGAAATTTCTCTACGATTTTTTTTGACTGAGTTACGCAACTTTGAAGCTAAACCTGCATTTTCTACAAATGATATCCGTACTCCGTGAAAAATCATCGTAGACAAAAAATCAAAAAACCATTTTAAAGCTCGAAGTTTCAGCTTTAACATGTTATTAATGGTTTTCAAAAATTTTTTCAATTTTTTAGTACTATGCCCCAAAAAAGATACACTCTTTTTTCCTTGAAATTACGTATTTTTAACAGCCTGTAGCTCAATAAAAAATTTTTTCTTGACAAATCCAATGCAAGTGCCATAAAGTATGACATTTTTTCTACAAAATGCTTTTTTTAAAATTTTTTCTACGATTTTTTTTGACCGAGATACAAGACTTCGAAGAAACACATTTTTTACAGTACATTTTTCTGAAAAATAACGTCTACCGCCGACATTAGCATTACCCAATATGCACCACGGGGAGGTTGCCGGTCGAATATTTGAACATCGTGCGTGCGTGCGTGTGTGCGTGCGTGTGTGTGTGTCTGTGTGTGTGTGTGTATGACAGCAGAGATAAGAACCCCACAGTTCGTCACGTTTGCGGTATTTAATGACTTCAAAACCTCTCTGCTGTGTGTGTGTGTGTGTGTGTGTGTGTGTGTGTGTGTGTGCGCACGGGTACGTGCGTGCGTGCGTGCGTGCGTGCGTGCGTGCGTGCGTGTGTGTGTGTGTATGCGCGCGCGCGCATGAGTGTGCAATAGTGTGTATTTCCTCCTCTCTGATCAATTACTTCTTGCAAGCGTTCTCGCATATTTATACATCTTGCAATACGATCTTGCGGAATGTTGTGCCAAATTTTCGTTAAAATTTCTCCCAATTCTTCTAAATTTTGCGGCTGTTCTTCGTGACGCCTTAATCGTCGTTCTTGGCATTGATGAAATAAACGTTATGATCAACGTTGCGTAATGTCAGTACGATCTTACAACGGCGGTTCCCTGATGGTGTGGGGGTGTATATCACTTACAAGACAAAGTGATCTAGTAATCCTGCCACCTCCGGCAATGACAGGTGTTCGTTATATCAACGATATTCTACGACCACACGTTTTGCAATTAAATCGAACCTGTCGGAACTTTATTATGCAGGACAACGCTTGACCTCATACGGCGAATATAACGCGACGTTTTTTTGAACGACACGCAACTAGAATGTTAAATCATTTCGCCAATAGCCCGGACTTAAATCCAATCAAGCGCATTTGGGATAAAATGGAACGACGATTAAGACGTCGCAAAGAACAGCCGCAAAATTTAGAAGAATTGGGAGAAATTTTAACGAAAATTTGGCACAACATTCTGCAAGATCGTATTGCAAGATGTATAAATATGTGAGAACGCTTGCAAGCAGTAATTGATCAAAGAGGAGGAAATACACACTATTGAATACTCAGGCGCGCGCGCGCATACACACACATAGCAGAGAGGGTTTGGAGTCATTAAATACCACAGAAGTGACGAATTGTGGGGTCCTTATCTCTGCTGTGATACACACACACACACACACACACACACACACACACACACACGCACGATGTGCAAATATCCGATCGGCAATTTCCACGTGGTGCATATTGGGTAATGCTAATGTCGGCGGTAGACGTCATTTTTCAGAAAAACGTACTGTAAAAAATGTGTTTCTTCGAAGTCTTGTATCTCGGTCAAAAAAAATCGTAGAAAAATTTTAAAAAAAGCATTTTGTAGAAAAAATGTCATACTTTATGGCACTTGCATTGGATTTGTCGAGAAAAAATGTTTTATTGAGCTACAGGCTGTTAAAAATACGTAATTTCAAGGTAAAAACAGTGTATCTTTTTTGGGACATAGTACTAAGAAATTGAAAAAATTTTTGAAAACCATTAATAACATGTTAAAGCTGAAACTTCGAGCTTTAAAATGGTTTTTTGATTTTTTGTCTACGATGATTTTTCACGGAGTACATTTGTACGGATATCATTTGTAGAAAATGCAGGTTTAGCTTCAAAGTTGCGTAACTCAGTCAAAAAAAATCGTAGAGAAATTTCAAAGAAAGCATTTTGTAGGCAAAATGTTGTAGTTTATGAAGCTTTACTTGAATTATTCGAAAAAAATTTGTTGGTTGAGCTGCAAAGTGTCAAAGATACGAAATTTTAAGGAACAAAACAGGGTGTGCTTTTTTACTGCATAAGACAAGGAAGTTAAAAAAATTTTGAAAATTTGCTAATAGAATGTTAAAGTTGAATCTTCAAGCTTCAAAATGCTTTTTTTATTTTTTATCTACGATGATTTTTCACCGAGTTACAGTCATTTGAAAATAGCCTAATTTTTGGTGTCTGGAAAGTGTTCCCTATTTTTTTTTTAGTAGTGTATATATATATATATATATATATATATATATATATATACACATATACATATATATAGGGTGTAACAAAACAAAGGGACCTGGAGTATACCATGAGTTAGAGAACACAAATCCAAGTCGAAAAGTCCTAAGTCATTTTTTGATCTGAGCCTTCTGTTCCATGCTATATGATGTTAAAGTTAGCGAATAAGCGCCCGTCTATAGAAAGAAAGCAGTGACGGACAATAGACGGGCGGAGCGGAGCTTACAAACTACGCGGCGGGAGAACAACGATGAGCAGCGAAACGGATGTAATCAAAAACACACACACTCTCTCTCTCTCTCTCTCTCTCCCTCTCTCCTCTTTGTTTAAAAAAAACTTTAAAGATCCTAAGGTGCATAACTAAAATAAACATTTTGGTGTTATTGTAATTTATCAATTCAACGTGAATTAATTATTTATTTCCTTATAATTATAATAAATGTTCGAAGTATGCTCCTCCTACTTCAATACACGTTCTTGCTTTTTTCTTACATTTTGCGTAGCTCTTCAAACTTGAACATTACTAATTCTCTCAATAGTGCGGAATACTAATTCTGTCATCTCGTCAGCTGTCTCGATGTTGGTGTGTATAAATATTTTTTCTTTTATTGCTTTCCCCAAAAAAATCACTCGGATTGTAATCCGGAGATCGAGCAGGCCACGGAGTTATCGAGTTATTTATTATAATTATAAGGAAATAAATAATTAATTCACGTTGAATTGATAAATAACAATAACACCGAAACGTTTATTTTAGTTATGCACCTTAGGATCTTTAAGGTTTTTTTTAAACAAGGTAGAGAGAGGGAGAGAGAGAAAGAGAGAGAGACAGGCAGAGGGACAGAGTGTGTGTGTGTGTTTTTGATTACAGCCGTTTCGCTGCTCATCGTTGTTCTCCCGCCGCGTAGTTTGTCAGCTCCGCTCCGCCCGTCTATTGTCTGTTACTGCTTTCTTTCTATAGACGGGCGCTCAATTGCTAACTTTAACATAATATAGCATGGAACAGAAGGCTTAAATCAAAAAATAACTCAGGACTTTTTGACTTGGATTTGTGTCCTCTAACTCATGATATACTCCAGGTCCCTTTGTTTTGTTACACCCTATATATATATACACAGGGTGATTCAAAATAACCTATTCGTCCCGAAGCTGGCATATTCGTAATCGAATTCTGAGACAATTTTTCCTTTTGCAAAAATTTGTCCGGAGCTTAGTTTTCAAGTTACAATAAGAATTAGTTAGCGTATGACGGGTTACGTACAAGTCGTAGACAGGGGCGGCGTGACTCACTGTTACACGCGGGTGTTTCCGTGGGGCACTTCCTGCGCTTAAATGACTGACAAAAGTACATGGACAGCACATTCCTATTTAAACTTTCTCTCTCTCTCTCTCTCTCTCTCTCTCTGTGACTTTAATTATGTTACATTTAACTTGTCAAATTTCGATCTGCCATCCGGCCGTCAAATATTGGAATGACCGTGAAATCTTCAAGTAAGTTTACATTGTTATAATAAATGTACGCCCGCGATTAATAAAATTTAATGCAAATTAGATTACTTGCAAATGTGCAAGTTAAAAATAGCACTTTTAAAACGCACAAAAAGGAAAGAAAGGAGAGAGAGAGAGAGAGAGAGAGAAAAAGAGACGGGAGAGAAGGGGCTTTAAACAAGTTTAAGTACGTTCACTCACGCACACGGCAATCAGCTTATTGTTTCCACGATGCGACAGTTCAATTTAAATTTATCCTTTATCCAGATCTATCCCTCGAAGTTGTTTTATATTTTACTACATTTACATTATTTACTTTGCATTTGATTGATAAAAGCGGAACTTTGCGACGAACCGATCAATCGACTTTATTAACTACTATTAATCACTACTGTAACTACAATTATTTGATGCGTTAAAATTACTAGAAGAAACACGTATTTACGTTACGATCACATAACACGTGTTCACTCGACGATTTGAAGCAGTCGACTAAATGTTATTGGTTATGTCGTTATAAGAGTGTTGATGTAAATTGTATTAACCAATATTTTCATTTTAAATTGCCGCGTTTTGACTTATGGCTTTAACCAATCGTTCGACACTCTTATAATAACATAACCAATAACATCCAGTCGACTGCTTGATATCGTCGAGTGAGCACGTGTTGTGTGATTGTAACGTAAACACGTGTTTCTTCGAGTAATTTTAACGCGTCGAATAATTGTAGTGATTAGAGTAGTAATTAATAAAGTTGATCCATCGGTTCGTCTCGTAGTTCCGCGTTTATCGATCAAGTGCAGAGTAAATAGTGTAAATGTGGTAAAATATGAAACAACTTCGAGGGATAGATCTGGATAAAGGACAAATTTAAATTGAACTGTCGCATCGTGGAAACAATAAGCTGATTGCCGTGTGCGTGAGTGAACGTGCTTAAACTTGTTTAAAGCCCCTTCTCCCCCGTCTCATTCTTTCTCTTTTCTTTCTTTTTTGTGCGTTTTAAAAGTGCTACTTTTAACTTGCATATTTGCAAGTAATCTAATTTGCATTAAATTTTATTATTCGCGAGCGTACATTTATTATAATAATGTAAACTTACTTGAAGATTTCACGGTCATTCCGATATTTGACGGCCGGATGACAGAGATCGAAATTTGACAAGTTAAATGTAGCATAATTAAAGTGACAGAGAGAGAGAGAGAGAGAGAGAAAAAGTTTAAATAGAAATGTGCTGTCCATGTACTTTTGTCAGTCATTTGAGCGCAGGAGGTGCCCCATGGAAAGACCCGCGTGTAACAGTGAGTTGCGCCGCTTCTGTCTACTACCACTTGTACCTGACCCGTCATACGCTAACTAATTCTTATTGTAACTTGAAAACTAAGTTCCGGACAAATTTTTGCAAAAGGAAAAATCGTCTCAGAATTCGATTACGAATATGTCAGCTTCGGGACCAATAGGTTATTTTGAATCACCCTGTATATAAAAGTAGGAAACGTATATAGAATAATACGTCGCGTGCGCGCGTGCGTCGCAACTCTGATCCGCAAAAATCTGAAATTGTTTTGCTAAGCTGTGTAGTGTTGCTGGCTTGTAACGAAAGAAAGCGAGAACGCTTGAGACAGAAGAGGTCGAGAAGAATGGACCGCTTGAGAAAAAAGAAGACAATAGAGCTCCCCACGCATTTCTCTTATTTGACTCTGGGTCGAGAGAGAAAGTATGATGTGACGTAGACTTACAGACAACTGCGGTATCCTCGCTGTTACGGATGTCGATCGAGTACATGTGTATTGGTCGACGATAGCATGTACGGAGCGCCGTTTTAGATGCTTTTTTACACTTATTAGGGTTTTTCTACTAAAAGATATTCTCGTTTTTGTTGGCAATAAGACAAAAATTTCGCAATATTGCGAAAACTCGGCGATGCCTGATCAAAAATTTCATGATTATGTAGTATTCACTCATACATTTATTATATACAGCAAAACCATAGAATCGGCTATTTAGGCATTCTCGAGGAAATAATAAAATGTTTCTAGCACCTATATTAACATTACGGAAGAAGAATTATCTAGTTAGCCGTATAGCATAAAAAAACGTTGACTATTATGCTCGAGTTTTTAGATTCAATCCTGAGAATAAAAATAATTCTTTTTTGTAAATTTTGTATTAGAAAAAATCAAGAAATTTAAAACTGCTCTTCTATTATTAATTAAATTAAAATTGAACACAAGAGATATATAACAATTTAAACATTTAATTTGACGTTTTAAAACGATCATTGTAAAATTTTATGCAAAAATATTTTCTATGTTCATGAAAGTGAACATAAAAATTTTAATTTAATAATGAAAAGAAACTTGAATTTTTGAATATTTTTGAAAAATAATTTTGTATTAAATAATTAAAAACGATTTAAAAATTTTATATGTATAATAAACAATACTGGAAATAGACAGCATCTCAAGAAATTTTATTGGCTTACGTAATCCACTAAAAATTTCAAAAAAGCATTACAAAAATAATATTTAAAAATGCACCAAAGTATCCTTTTTTTCTTAGGTTCTATATAATTTTGATGAAAGTATTAGAATGTAGGTGCACATTTGCATCTATTGGTATATAATCCACAAAAATAATTTTATATACAATACGAGTATGTCTGCACAAATTTCAACTTATTGTTTACTAATGAGGAATTAGTTGAAAGTATATAAAATTACACAAATAAAAACAAGCACAAAGTTGTAGTTGCGACCGTAGAAAGCAAAATACGTAAAATTTTATAGAACAAGTTTCCTCTAAAGAATTTCCTACAAGTTAAGTTACTTCTTTTCTCTTTTTTTTTCATAATTTTAAGAAAATAAACTACGTTCATAGTCGCATTTACAATGTTACATCAAGTTTGCAGTTCAACACATTTTATTTATGTCATTATGTTACCATACAAGAGTTCTACACAGTTAAAATGTAAAGTGAAATATGTAAGTTTTTCTCAAAGTCAGTACAAAAATTTTAGTATGTTATAAGAAATCAATATTATGTAATTGATATTAGTATTCTCAACTTAAAGTAATATGATTTATACAGTTTTAAAAGGTTACGTTATAGTAAGAAATTGAATAAAAAGTTCAAATATATTTAACAGTAAAAATAAATCTAGATTAGTAAGTAAAAAACTGTTTAACATATATTTTTTATCTATAAAAAAATTAGAGTGTAATGTGATAAAAATGAGTTATAAATACATGTCATTATAATATAGATCAAGAACATATCATAGATCTATATATATTTATCATTCATATTTTATCACGTCACTCAAACTTTTCATAGAAAAGTTCCATTTCTAATTAATATAAATGTAAGAATGGCGATCCTACAGTCGCGAACGTGCAATCGTGAGTTAAAAGGTTGCAACACATATTTTTTAATGGTTTTTGGAATGTAGATTTGCTCATCAAACATAATTGGTTTTTACCTGTGGATCCAAACAATTACGTTCGCCGATCGATGAGCAAGTCTACATTCCAAAAACCATCAAAGAAAATGTGTTGCAACCTTTTAGCTCACGACTGTACGCGCGCCTAGGGATTAGTCAGCGGCAACACTAGCAGGAGAAAGAGCGCCGAGCGAGGGCGTGCGAGTCGCGTGCAAAGTGAGTTAGTTGCGTAACAACCGCCGTAGCGGGTAGCAAGCGAGCATGTGAGTTAATGAGCGAGCAAACCATTTTGTTATTATTTTTTTTAATATATTATATTAATTCGCACACACCTATGTTTTTCTTTACCCATCCCTACAAATTTGAGGGCTTGTGCTGAGATTCACGACAAGGACGAGAATCAGATGGTTTACGTCAAGAGTTTTTTTTTGTTACGGAGGGAAAATGCGTTACCGCATACTCTAGGCACCGGAGGAGGCCTGGTGGTTATGTGGGGTTCTCCCCCGCCGACGACGTGCCGGCGGGGGCCTCCCCACTAAAACCTCTCTTGTCCTGCCCTGGTCCTTAGCTGGGGGACTCCGTGAACGCGTGCAGCATGCTTCCGAAGCCCCCCGGACTCAGTCGGCCAAGGCCGACTCAGCACGCCAGGGGCGCCCTAGTAGTAGGCGTCCCTGGCAAGGCTTTAGGGCTTAGTCTGCCCTAAGTCAGGGGGACAGGACACCATCCCCCTCCCCCCGCTTCTTTTCCTGATGTTTAGGAGTAAAGTCCGGGGTATCCGGCCCCCGCCGTAACCCCGGGCTCCTTCGCGCCGTACTAACGGCGGCGCGGCCCACTGTTATACCCGTGAAGGAGAAGGAATGTTAGTTTCCTCTCCTTACCCCGGTGATGCAGTGGAGGGGGGGGGAACGGCTCCACGTTATGTCGCCGGGCCGCTCCCCCTGAACCGTCAGGTAAGGTCCTCCTTGCCGGGCTCACTACGGGGGGCCCTTCTCCCACGACTGCGTCTCCCGAAAGCAGGGCCAGCAGCCGTAGGGGAAGAGAGACTCCCTCTTCCATAGTTGTCGCTTTTCTCCTTCTCCGTAATGGTAAGGTGGGAGGGGGCGACAGCGGCGTTTGTGCCCCTCCGCCGCCTTTTGGTAGCCGGGCTACGCGGGCCCGGGGGGCGGGAGGTAGGTCTTCTTTTTCGAGGCGGTCGGGGGTGAGCCAAGGTGGATCGTGGCCCCCGTCCTCGCCGTCTCCGTTGTTGATGTTGCCGGGGGGCACACGCCTCCTCCTTCTCTCCCTAACTTTCTTGGTCTTCTCCTTCCGCTGCATTACTTGCTCGAAGAAGGAGGAGACCGCAACCCTGCGCACTTTCCCTGCGGACCACCTGGGAAATAAGGGCCCGCAGGGAGAGGTCGTCACCAACTTTTTTCTGTAGGACTCCGCGCAGCTCGTCCCACGCTGGACAGACCTCCAGCGTGTGCTGCGCGGAGTCTACTTCGGCGCCACAATGGTGACATTGTGTTGTCGGCTCTTTTTGCGGTATCCTGCATAGGTACTCATCAAACTCCCGTATCCGGTAAGCACCTGCGTCATTCTGTAGGACAGGCCGTCCCAAGGGTGGCCCACCCATTTGTCCAAGTGAGATAGGACGGTCTTCAAGATCCGAGATCCTGCCGCCGGCGGGTGGTTGATAAGGCTTTCTCATCAGGCATCCATCGCTCGCCGGCGCGCTTTTTCTCTTAACAGCGCGGTGGGGGTGACAACTCCCCCGCATAGGCGGATGGCCTTTGCTCTGGCATAACACCAAGCCAGAGCGTCGACCGTAAACTCCGCCGGGGGGAGTCCTGCTAGGGTCATTGCCGCGCTGGGTGCGGTGCGATACACGCGCACGTTTCTACGCGCCAGCCGCCGCTGCATCGCGTGCAGCGTCTTGCGTATGCTGCGGCTGGCTAACGCCTTGCGAAACCAGACTGAGGCTCCGTAAAGAACCCCAGCCATCACGGCGTACGCGCACGCGCGCTTTGAACCGACCCTCGGACCTCGGAGGTTGGGTATAATCCCCATAAGGGCGTTTGTCCTCTTGCCCAATTGCTGGGTCAGCTTGTCAAAGTGCTTGACAAAGGCCCAGCAACCGTCTAGTAGCAACCCCAAATATTTTAGGGTTGCTCCCACCCGGATTCGGGTATTGTCCACCAGGATGAAGACCTGGGGCGGTACCCCGTTGGAGCCGTCGTGGAAGAATACGGCTTCCGTTTTCTCCGGGGCCACTTTCAGGCCCAGGCTCTTGATGGAGCCGACGACACACTCCACGGCGCAGTTGCCGTGGACAATCGCTTCTACCCAGGAGGCTCCCCTGGCCACCACTAACGTGTTGTCTGCATAGTAGACGATGTGGCAGCCATGGGGGAGGGCCTCTTGGATCACGGCGTCGTATGCGACATTCCACACCATGGGGCCCAACACGGACCCCTGCGGAACGCCGCACAAGTCTTTCCGCTGCTGGAGCCCAGTTTTATCCCGGTACTTCAGCACGCTGTCCCGGAAATAGTCCCGTATAATGGAGACGAGGTAGGGCGGCACGAGATGATACTCGCTCAGCGCCGCCACTACCACGTTCCATGGGATACTATGAAAGGCGTTGATGATATCCAATGATATCGCCAACGCCACCTCCCCGTCTCCTGTTATGGACTCCAAGAGAGATCGGACCTGCCTAAAGGAGGGCAAGCCAACGAAGAGTCCCTCCGCTTATAGGCTTCTATACATGCTGGATGATGCGGGTAAGATTTTCGAGCGAATCATCGCCAACCGCATCATCCAGCATATGTCCCGGTACGGTCCCGAATTGTCCCCCGCACAATACGGGTTCCGAGAGGCGAGATCGACTGTCGACGCTGTCAGACAAGTCCGATCCCTCTCGGAATCCATCACGGGGGACGGGGAGGTGGCGTTGGCGATATCCTTGGATATCGCCAACGCCTTCAATAGCATCCCGTGGGGCGAGGTAGTGGCGGCGCTTAGCGAACACTTTCGCTTGCCGCCCTACCTCGTCGCCATTGTTCGGGACTACTTCCGGGACAGGGTGCTGGAGTTCCCGGATAAAACCGGACTCCAGCAGCGGTGGGACATGTCGTGCGGCGTCCTGCAGGGGTCCGTGCTGGGCCCCCTGCTTTGGAACGCTGCATATGACAAAGTACTCCGTGTGGCCCTCCCCCCTGCCACGTCGTTGGTTACGCCGACGACACGTTCGTGGTAGCCCGGGGAGCCTCCTGGGTGATGGCGATTGCCATGGGCAATTGGGCGGTGAACTGCGTCGTCGGCTCCATCAAGAGCCTGGGCTTAAGGGTGGCCCCGGAGAAGACGGAAGCCATTTTTTTCCATAATGGCTCTTCCCGGGTACCGCCCCGGGCCTTTGTCCGGGTGGACAACATCCAAGTCCGAGTGGGGGCAACCCTCAAATATCTGAGGTTGCAATAGGACGGTCGTTGGGCCTTTGTCGAGCACTTCGATAAATTGGCCCAGCGATTGGGCAAAATGACGGGTGCCCTTCTGGGGTTGATGCCCAACCTCCGAGGTCCGGGAGTAGGTGCGAGGCGCGCATACGCCTACGCGGCCATGGCCGGGGCCCTGTACGGTGCTCCGGTTTGGTTTCGCGAGGCGTTGGCGAGCCGCCGCATAAGTGACGTGCTGCACGCCGTGCAGCGGCGGCTGGCGCGGAGGATCGTGCGCGCCTATCGCACCGCCCCTAGCGCGGCGACCTTAGTACTGGCGGGGCTCCCCCCGGCGGAATTCACGGCCGACGCCCTGGCATGGTCATATGCCAGGGCTAAGGCCGTCCACCTGCAGGGGGGAGTGGTCACCCCTAGGGTCGCCGCGCTATTGCGAGAAAGGGATCGCCGGCGGGCTATGAGGTCTTGGCGGGAGAATCTCGCCAATGACCCGCCGGCAGCGGGGTCTCGGATCTTAGAGGCCGTCCTACCCCACTTGGACGAATGGGTGGGCCGCCCTTGGGGCGGCTTGTTCTACTGGACGACACAGGTGCTCACCGGGCATGGCTGCTTCGGTGAGTACCTGTGCAGAATAAGAAAGGAGCCGACGATGCAGTGCCACCATTGCGACGCCGAAAGGGACTCCGCGCAGCACACGCTGGAACATTGTCCAGCGTGGGAGGAGCTGCGCGGAGTCCTAAGAAGAGAAATCGGCGACGATCTCTCCATGCGGGCCATCATTAGCCAGATGGTCCGCAGGGAGAGCGCTTGGGTCGCGGTCTCCTCCTTCTGCGAGCAAGTAATGCGGCAGAAGGAGGAGGCCGAAACCATCAGGGAGAGGAGGCCGGGGGGACGCATGCCCCCCGGCGAAAACAACGGAGACAGGGGCGGCGAGGACGGGGGCCATGACACACCTTGGTTCTCTCCTCGGCCGCTCCGAAGAAGAAGAAGGCCCGCCCCCCGCCCCTCAGGCCGCAGTGGCCCGTCCGCCAAAAGGCGGCGGGGGTGCGGGCGATCAGCTGCCGTCGCCCCCTCCCTTTCCACAATTAAGGAGAAGGAGGAGAGCGACGGCGCTAACACAGAGAGGGGGCGACCCTCCTCCCCAGCGGCTGCTGGCCCCGCCTTCGGGACGCGCAGTCGTGGGAGGAGGGGGGCCCTTCGCTATAACGGTGAACCCGGCGAGGCAGACCCGACCTGACGGTCCGGGGGGGACGACTCTGCGATGTTAACGCGGAGCCGTACCCCCCCTCTGCCTCGCCGGGGAGGGGGGAGAGGGAAGTTTCTCCCTCTCCGCCCCCAGGGTAGTTAGGAGGACCGCGCCGCCGTCAGCGCGGCGCAAAGAGGCCCGGGGCTGCGGCGGGGGCCGAATACCCCGGGCTTTACCCCCAAACCATCAGGGGAAGAGGCAGGGGGGGGGGCTGGTGTCCCCCTCCCCCGACCTAGGGCAAATCAGGCCCACAAGCCCTGCCGGGTGTGCCCACGTTAGGGTACACCCGGCGTCTCGAATCGGCTTAGGCCGACTGGGTCCGGGGGGCTCCGGAAGCATGCTGCACGCGTTCCCGGAGCCCCCCAGTCACGGACCAGGGCAGGACACCCGGAGAGGATTTAGTGGGTATGTCCCCGCCGACACGTCGCCGGCGGGGAAAAGCCCCACATAACCACCAGGCCTCCCCCGGGGCCTGGGGTATGCGGTAACGCATTTCCTCTCCGTTACCAAAAAAAAAAAAAGGGGGGGGATCGGACCTGCCTTATGGCGTTAATGGTTGATCTTTCCTCTCGGAATCCATATTGACCGGGGGACAAGTCGGGACCTTTTTGGGACACATGCCGGATGATGCGGTTGGCGATGATACGCTCAAAGATTTTGCCCGCATCATCCAGCATACATAGAGTTCTATACGTGGAGGGATTTTCCGCTGGCTTGCCTTCCTTTCTGAGGAGGACAAGCCTGGCTTTCTTCTATCTCTTGGGAAAAGTACCTTCCCGGAGGCATTTCGTGTACAAGACACAAAGTGCTTTCCCCACGATTGGAGACGCCCGGGCCCAGACTTTAGCATAGATTTTGACCGGCCCGGGCGCCTTTGTTCTTCCTCTTATTTGGGCAAAAGCCGCGGCCATTTTATGGTTGGACACCTCCAGCTTCTCGGTCCATCTAGGGGAAGGGCCGGTCTTTTCCGGAATGTCCCTCCCCCTGGTGGGAAACAAAAGTATTCACCACCTCACCGAAGAACTGGGGGTCCAGCGTCTCCGAGACTAGAAGCGCCCATGGGCGAAGCCTTTTTATCACGATTTGGTAAAGCCTGCCCCATGGGTCGCGATCCAACTCGGAGATCAAGTCTTCCTAGATCGCAGCCTTCGCCCGTGCAACGGCGGTTTTCAGGGCTTTCCTTGCCCCTTTGAGGACCGCTGCGGCATTATCCATCTCCTCCTCCATGTCCCGCCGCCTGGCGCGCGTATGCGCCCGCTTGGTGGCCACGGTGACCCGTCTGAGCTCAGCCAGTTCCGCGGACCAGTAAGCAGCACGGCGCGCCATAGGCTTGCTGCGGGGCATGGAGGCGTCGCAGGCTTGTGACATCACGTCACATAAACGCTCCGCCTCCTCCTTGGCTCTGAGGTCAGCCTTTTTCTCCGGCCAAGTGGAGGCAAGGAGACTAACCTCGAGGGCTTCAAGGTTTCTTGAGGACCCATCGTTTTTCTTCTTGTTTGTGGCGGTGTTGCTCGCGCACCTTTGTGGGGGTAAAGACCAGCTTTATGGAGTATATGATCAGATAGCTCACCCAGGGAGCCGGGTTCCACCTTCCAACCCTTGACCCTGTTTAGGGCACTGGGGGAAGCCACGTAATATCTACAATAGACTCCCCGCTGCCTCTCACGAAGATACTGAGCTGGCCTCGGTTCAAGAGGACCAGGCCGAGCCCCGCCGCAAAGTACTGGGCCAGGCGGCCCCTTGTGTCGGGGCGAGGAAAGCCCCAGGCCACGGAATGGGCGTTGAGATTTCCCCCCACCACCACTGGCCTAGGAAATCGACTCAGGATGTTGCACTCCATGCCTTCCAGAGCCGCCTCAAACTTCCCTTAACTCCCCCCTAAGCTAGGAAGGAGATAACAGCTCAGGACATTGATGGATCCATACTCGACCATGACAAAGCCCTCGCCCGCTAAAATCGGAATCATGGGCGGAGCGCCCGGCACGTGTCGGCTGGCCATCGCTATCTTCCCCGACCCAGTTAGGATTGCCCTCAGGGATTCTGTAAGGGTCTGTGACGATGGCCAGTCCGCCACTCCCCTCCGCTAGGCACTGCGCAAGCATATCTTGCGCATCCCTGGCGTGATTTAGATTGGTCTGGAGGAGCCTAAGGGGCATTTTTTGGCCCCTAAGGTTCTTCTACCTTTATCTTTGTTGGCGTCTTGGCGTCCTTTTTATCACCCTTTCTCCTCGTCCTTTGTGGAATAGGAAGGAGATTTTCTGCGTTTAAGACCGGGTCGGGGGTCATATCTACCTTCCCTGACCTTTCGTCACCACGGACCTCCCCCGCTGTTTCAGGGGTGGTCTGCTCTACGAGACTTGGTCCCCCCTTTTTCCCGGGAGCTGCCTTGCCTGAAGGATTACTCGCCCCGGCTGTCCTGGCAGCTCCCTGTTTGGGGGGGGGTTTTTCTCCTACTTGTTTGGCCACGGGGGGAGGGTGTTTTTTCCGCCTGATTGATCAGGCATTTTTTTTCCCCGGGCTTGTGGTCAACGGGCCGCCCCTTATCTTACAGGGCAGCCCGCTTTTCCCTTGCAGGCATTGGCTTGATGGCCAATGCCTCCACACCGATAGCAGTAGCCAGACTTATTGATCTGGCTGCTGCATTTACTTTGTACGTGGCCAGTGTCCAGGTACTTGTAACACTGCAGGCCTCGCGGGGGGAGTAGTGTGGCCCTGCAACTAGACCACCCCACTGTTATGCGTAGGGTGGCCAGGACCTTCTTCCCAACGGCCACGGGTCACCGTAGCCAACACGTGCCTAGCCCGCTGGGAGCCATGCGAATCCCCCCTGTTTTAATGTCCAAGGGGGAGCATTATTCCAGCCCGGCCACAGCCTCGGCTATCTCCTGAGAGGTGACCGAGTTGTCCAACCCAGTCAGTCGGATCTCAACTGTTTTGGTGGGACCCGCCGCCTTTACGTCGTTCCGCTGGGTTACTACCTCGCGGAGTTTTTCAGCAAGGGCATCGGTTTTTTTGCCGTTGCCCTCGCTTTTGATCTTAAAAATGAGTGCCTCGGTAATGGCCCTGCAGGGATGCATATTTTGGATGCCAAAGAAATTTATAATAATTTTTTTCCTTGCCATCCGGATGACCTTCCCATATGCGGTTGGCACATGCTTACCGACACAGCTGCCATGGTCGATGGTTTGACCTTTTCCGTTTTTGGCCCCCTAGGGGGTTTTTGTTCCCTCCCCGGAGGGGGGTTTTTCTTGCGTTTCTTTTGGGGAGGAGGAGGGTTTGTTCCCTTCTTTTCTTGAGAGACAAGGGGGTGGCCACAACGGGAAAGGGTCCCCTGCCAGACTCGGCAGTGTTGGCTCGCCCCGCAGCGGCTTTTTTAGCCGCCTTTTTCTTAGCCGCCCTGGAGACAACCACGTTCCATGGTTGCTCCAGGAGGCCTGTCGCGCCCGCCGTACCGCAGGCGGTCGTGGTCGACGGAGAGGGGTTAGGCGGCATCGCGCGGGAGGGCCTACCAGAGCCCTCCCGGGACTGAGCCGCAGCTCCTCCTCTGAAAGTACCAGAACCCCCGGAGGTGACGGAGGTCGCACGACCTCCAGCCACCAGATTGTCCCCAGAGGTAACTCCCAGTTTCTCTAGGACGGTGGGAAGGATTCTGGCCAAGATGGCCTGTATTCTTTCCTCCATCGTATTCTTCGCATCGGCCGTCTTAGCGGGAGGGGATGCCTTTTTGGCAGTCTTCTTCTGTGGAACCTTGGGGGCAGGGGACGGCATCACTATCTTGTCCGCCGCGTTTGAGAGGGAGTTTAGCTGTCGCTGAACCCTTCCAAGCGGCAGCGCAAAGATAGGTAGGTACAACTCCTCAAGAGTTGGCCTCACCCTCTTCTTATTCTTCTTCTTCCTTTTTTTGGGCTTTTGTTACAGAGGGGGGAATTTATCAGCGTCCGGCATGTCGCGGTGGGCTGCCTCCATCTCCACGACCTGATCGCGGGAGTCAGCCCAGTCCATATCCCCCGACCACTCGAGACCGATAGAGACTGCGCTTTGGCCGTCCTCTGTCCCGACGCGGCTCGGGGGGACCGCACGGGTCCTGGGGGGCGCTTGTTCCGCATCGCCGATCCTGCCGGTGTCTACCTGTAGCTCGAGGAGGGCGTTTTTGGCCTTAAGCCTTTCTATGTCCCCCTTGAGTCTCCTTTTTTCCACTAAACATTCCGCCCTGGCCTTTTCCAGAGAGGATTGGTCGTCTCCGGTCACCTGCGTGAGCTTACCCTCCTTGCGGCCTATGGAGGCAAACCCAGCGGTGAGTTGCGTAAAAACCCTTCATAGGTCTCGCCTAATGGGGCCTTGTATGTTTCCCGATTGCTCGACGGACTTAGCGAGCATCAACAAACCGTTGGTGACGATTGCCGCCACTGCCGCTATGGGTTGGCTGTTATACTCGACAGCTAGCTCCATAGCTTGACTACTGGCCCTCTTTGCCGGGGCCAATGTGGGCATGATCTCAGGGTCCAGAATGGCCCTGTGGTCTCTTTTAAGTCACTTTACCCTCTCAGCCTTGGCGCGGAGAGCCCCGGCCTCCGCAGTAAATTGTCCTTTGTGCGAAGGGTTACTTGCGGGTTTTTTCCTACTCTTACGGGGAGGTTCCTTCTCGGAGTCCGACGTGCTAAACACAAACTTTAAGCTCTCGCCGGTTTTTTGTGCGGCCTTTTACTTGTTCCCCGGGATCGTCTTTCCCCGTCCGAGGACGAGTGGACGAAAGCCGAGGAAACGGTTCTAGAGGAGGCCCTGGAGGTCGTCGGAGTTACATATGTAAGCTTCATCCAGCTCCGAGAAACGGGCCTCCTCTTGGTAAAGACCGGGTCCGGTTTAGTTGGGTGGGGGCCGGTCTCCTTCATCACATTGCTCCTTTGAAGGGCGACAACTGGTACCTTATTCAAAGTGCCGGCTCCCATTTTTCCCTCTTTCAGGGGGGGTCTAAGAGGTCACCGGGAAGCATTCTTGGAAAGCAGATGACCCCCTCATTGAGCGGGGGCATCGTCTTTGTGTTGCCAGCACCATTAGAGCCGGTAGAGCTGAATAGCTTTAGTCCATTGGCCCCGGTGCTGGGTCCCTTAACATATCGGGAGTTGCTTTTCCCCTCGGCGAGGGGAATGTCGCTCTCATTTAGCTTCGGGAGAGATGAAAATCTCATCTTCCTCGAGCAGCCTCCCTTATGTGTGCCAGAAGGCACACTGCCCTCTCTGTTGTTTTTTAGAGATGTAAAATCCATGTATGTAAAAGATCCCACTCCCCGTGACGGCTCCGCTAACCGGCGTATCTCCCAATCTCCCCCAATAAATTATTGGAGAGGAGTGCCCCGGGTACTCCCGAGGGGTCGGCATATGGCGCGCGCACCGGGAATGTTACAACCCGTGCACTGGCCTCTACTCCCTTACACATCCATACAGAGGAGCCATCAAAGACGTGCCCCGCATAGGCTTTTAGGGGTCCCCCGCCTCCGACAGCGGGGGCACCGTCAAGGGTGGCGCCACACGGGGGGCCCCACGGACGGATCAGGTAACGGAAGCGGCGCTTCCGCACCCTAACTGCCGTGGCGACCGGCACGTCCATTCAGGGAATAATGCAATCCCTGGAGAGACCAAAACACCAGCCCAGCACCCGCTTTGGAAGGGACGCCATCGCGGAGTGCTGGGCTAGACCAACACCGCCCCGGGCCCTGCCTCGGAATACTTCCAAGCTGCTCCAGGGCCAGTCCAGCCTGCAACTCCGGGGAAAGTTTCCCACGAGGCACGCGTTGGACCGTACTCCACCGCTCCGACCCTGCCTCAGAATATTTCCGGGCGTCTCGGAGACGGCCCAGCCCGCTGGATCCGGTGAAGCGGGAGTCCAGCGGCCCATCCGATCTGCACGGAAGCGGCGTGGCGCTCCGTTCCGGGACAAGTCCCTTCATAGAGACGCTAGCCATTCTGCACGCACGCCCCTGGCCTTGCCTCGGAAACGTCCGAGCGGCCCAGGGGCCGTTACACCGAGGAGGGTTTCTCACGGTGCACGCGCCGGGACATCCCACGCCATTCCGACCCTGCCTCGGAATAAGTCCGAGCGACTTGGAAACGGCTCAGCCCGACGGGTTCGGTAGCATTGGAATCCCGTTGGCCTGTTCTACTCTTTCAAGGAGCCGGCTCTCCCCGTGCCATGACGTGAACCATGAAAACGACCTCGTCCCTAGAGACGAGGATTACCGGTTCCTCCGCCTCGCATGCCCGCTGCGCCAAAGGCGCTTTGGGTAATGCATCTGCCTTCCAAGAAGGTAGATGCCTTCCCGGTGACCTCTTAGACCCTCCAGCTCTCCTAACCAAGAGGCGACTCAAGCAGAAAGGAGCCTCCTCACCACGACAAGGTAGGTCACTATCGAGGGGGTTACGTCGAGAGCCAGAACGACGTCAGTGTGAGAGTCAGACGATCGGCAATGTGCATAATAGAATCGTTGTTTAGAAAGAGATCAGTCTTGAGCCGTAAGTCAGTCGCTAAGTTGAATCAGTTGTAAGCTTTGGTTTTGAGCTGGTAAGTAAGCCGGCGATACGACACACGCCGCTGAACTTAACCTCAGTTGTAAAATTGTAAAGTTGCTAAGAAACAATCGCAGTGGCTGAACTTGAGCCACCAGTCAGTAGCCAAGATGAGCATGCGGCGGAAAGCGCCGACAAGCGCGTGAAGTTGAAGAAAAGAGGCGGACAAAAGTCGACAGATGATAGGCAGAAGGTCAGGAAGTACAATGACCAGGACATCGACAAAATAAGAATAGTCGAGCTCAAAGATACTTTAAGACGGTTAAACGTTTCTACCACACGTAATAAGTCTGAGTTGCAGATAAGATTGCGACAAGGGTTAGCGCGGGAACGCTGGGAAAAAGCGGGAACGTTCGACAAAGACGCCATGACAGATGACGACGAGATATCAGACAACAAAGAGACGATGAGTGAGAGTGAAAAAGATGTCGCGGCCAAAAAAAAGAAAAAAAGAAGCGCATCAAAGAATTGACAGGTAAGGCGGAAAATGTGCAGGACAACGAAAGACAGAGACAAACAGCGCAACAAAGCAAAAAACCGAAGACGAGCGCAAGTAAAAAGAGAGCATTGCAGGAAGCAAAACGTCCGACACCGACACTTCAATCGAACGGACGAGTGATGGGTGGAATCAGCGTAGACTGCTTACTAATAGAAGAAGGTACAGACATAATGCGTTTACTATTAAAAATGTAGAAGACAGCCTAACCTATTTCACGGGTGACGATAAATTGCCTATTGAAAAATAGATTGTAGAATTTGAAGACACAAGCAATTTGCTTTAATGGGACGAGTTGCAACAGTTAATATACGGCAAATGTATGTTAAAAGGATTAGCAAAACGTTTTGTATTATTTGAAAATAGCCTCACGTCGTGGAAAGTTTTTAAGCAAAAATTAAAAAGGGAATTTAAAACTGAATTACGAGTAAATAGCGCATCGATTGGCGACAGCCAATTATTCAAGCTTTGACGCCAGTTCGAGTAGTCGACAATACATCTACGCCATGCAGGAAATAGCTGATTGTGATACATTGAAGAAGAGGCATTGATACAGTATATAGTTGATGGACTACCCGACAAAGACAACATATAAGACGTTCTTATACGAAGCATGTACTATACGAGAGCTGAAAAAGAAGCTAGAAGTTTATGATCGTTTTAAAGAAAAATCTCAGCGAAAAAAGACGCCCTTGAAGAAGGACAAGGACAATCTCAGCAAGCGTGAAGGAAACTAAAAAAGAACTATCCATATCAGGCGGCAGACAAACAGATAAAAAGCATCGCTTTAATTGTGGATCGGCTAAACATGATATCAAACATGTACAATTGCAGATAAGGGACCAAAATGCTTTAAATGCAATTGCTTCGAACACATAGCTTCAAAGTGTGACGCTAAGCAGACTCCATTATCTGAAACAACACCAGCTACCGTAAGTTGTGTAAACATAGACAGTAAATTTATTCCAGTTGATATTGCTGATGCACAATATCAAGCATTGCTAGATACAGGGAGTGATGTCAGCCTAATACGAGACGACCTCTACCAAAGTATTGACAACCTAAGCTGAACGAAACAATGCGAGTATTTACTGGATTGGGAAACACAACTACCAAACCAAGTGGCGCCTTTTACTTGAAGTTGGCTGTAGAAGGGGAAGACTACGAGATCGAGATATTTGTAGTCCTCACGAGTTCCATAACATCCGAAATAATACTAGTAATTTTCTGCAAGACGTTGAAGTGGTGATAAAGAGAGGTCACATTGGAGTTAAACGTCCAACAGTTAGAGAATTCTCTGCTGAAGAGATGAGAGAATCTGTGCATCACGAGGAAGAAGACGCTGAGGAGAAAGGATTCAAGGAATTGACCGTGTTACTTTGCACAGTCGCCGATAAAATTAAAGTGCCTGAACGATATCGAAGCCAAATTAAGACAATGATCGCAGAGTACCGACCAAGGAAGGACGTCAAAACATCAGTCGAGACTAAGATTGTATTAAAAGACAAGATGCCCGTCAATCATCAGCTTTGAAGGCTTGCGCCACAAGAGAAAAAGGTACTAGATAAGCAAGTAAGCGAATGGCTACAGTCAGGTATTATCAAACCTAGTCAAAGCGAATATGCCAGCCCAGTTGTTATTGTTAGTACAAAAGGTGGCTCAAGTTGAGAATGCGTAAATTAGCGTTCTCTTAATAAAATAATAATTTGCGATAAATATCCAATGCCTTTAATTGATGATAAAATAGATGCACTTGCATCTTTTCGAGTCTTTTCAGTAAAAGATTTACAGAACGGGTTTCTTCATGTACCGGTTAATAAAGATAGTCAGAAATATACGGCTTTTGTGACACCAACCGGCCAGTACGAGTTCACTAGAAACTCCGTTTGGACTTTGTAATAGCCCTACTAATTTTTTAAGATTTGTAAGCAAAATATTCCAAATTTTAATTCAAAGATCGATTGTATTTACGTATATGGATGATTTAATCATATCAGGTGCCAATGAAACAGAAGCTTCTTCCAGACTAATAGAGACTTTAACGGTAGCAGCTAATAATCGTCTTAATATTAATTGGCGGAAATGCAAATTTTTGCAACGGTGAGTTGAGTTTTTAGGCCATATAATTAAGAGTGGATGCGTGAAACCGTTCCCAGCAAAAATTAAAGCAGTTCAAGGTTTCCCACAACCTACAACGTTCAAACAGTTACAGAATTTCTTAGTGCTCACAGGGTATTTTAAGAAGTTTATCAAAGATTATACAAAACTAGCCTACCCTTTATATGAATTAAAAGAAGGACAGCATTTTCATTTTGGATAGTCGCAACAGTTAGTCTTTTAGTGGTTAAAAGATGCCTTATCAAGAGATCCGGTGCTTCGGATCTACAATTATGATCGGAAGCTATTACAGAACTACATACAGATGCCAGCAAACAGGGATACAGGGAAACACTCCTTCAGAGAAAATCCGACGAGAAGTATTTCCATCTTGTTTATTACCTAAGTTATAAGACGACTAAAGCCAAAAAGAAATGGTGTTATTACGAGTTAGAAATACTAGCTATAATTAAAACTGTTAAAAAACTGAGAGTATGTCTTCTAGGCATTAAATTTGTTATTGCAACCGATTGTCAAGCTTTTCAGTACTTTATCTAAAGAAAACTTACCTTCCAAAGTTGCCCGTTGGGCATTAATGTTAGAGGAATTTGAATATGAAATCGAGCATAGCTCAGGCGAGCGAATGAAACATGTAGACGCTTTGAGCAGATTTCCAGTGATGTTAATAGAAGATACAGTTCTACTACTAATTAAAAGCAAACAAAACAAAGAAGAACGTTTACAAGTAATCAAACAATTGTTAACTAAAGAACCGTAAAAGGATTACATTCTAGAAAACGGATTGCTTATGAAAAAGATGGATGTCAAAAATGTTGTAGTATTGCCGTCAAGCATGCATCACGATGTTATACGAAAAACGCACGAGAATGGACATTTTGGTATAAAGTAAATGACAGAGTCAATACGCAAAAAATACTACATTCCAAAATTAAAAAAAATTAGAACAATACGTAAAATGTTGTGTGCTTTGCATTTTAGCAAAAAAAGAAAGGGAAAAAAGGCATGTTAAAGCCAATTCCAAAAAGTGATGCACCTTTTAACACTTATCATATGGACCATTTAGGACCTATGACAAGTACAGCTAAGATATACAAACATTTGTTTGTAATAATCGATAGTTTTTCAAAATTCGTATGGATTTATCCGACTAAGACTACTAATACTAAAGAAGTCCTAGATAAGTTGACAACAATGCAGCAGGTTTTTGGCAATCCTTAACGTATTGCTACCGATAAAGGCACTGCGTTTACGTTGTCTCAATTGCGTGATTACTGTTCTACAGAGAAGATAGATCATGTAACGATAACTACCGGAGTACCTCGCGGTAATGGACAGGTAGAGCGCATAAACAAAATTATTATTCCAGTTTTTATCAAATTAGCATTAGACTGTCCCGATCGTTGGTATTGTCACGTACCAAAATTGCAAATATGTATCAATAGTTCTTATCAAAGAAGTGTAAGAATGAGGCCTTTTAAAGTTTTATTCGGAAACAAAATGAAACAACAGGAAGATATTTGTTTGTTAGACATGCTAGAATAAGAATATGCGTAATTGTTTAATCAAGAGCTTGATTATTTAAGAAATATAGCTAAGCAAAATATTTTAAAAATTCAGGAAGAAAATCAGCATTCGTATAATAAACATCGCAAGAAAGCACCTATCTATAAGAAGGGTGACTTAGTTGCCATTCGCAGAACTCAGTTTGCGCCAGGTCTCAAAATTAGGACACCGTACCTATGTTACGTCCTGCGGAGTAACAATTCTTTTCTTTCGAAATCGATGCAGCCAAGCAACCGAAAAATTGCGAAAAGATGGCCTATCTTAACCGCGCGGATACGCTAAAATTGTCCGGTCGAGTCAATACGGTTGGTCTATCCTTGACACGTGCCGATTTTGGGCGGAAGCAAGCGTTGAAACGCGGATGATTGACCCCACCGATTCGAAACACTTGTCGCGCAATTAATAGGTAGGGCGTGGGCAATAATAAGAGACGGTACACCTGCGGATTAAAATCCCATAGAAACCATAGGCAGAATCAGGTATAAAAGGAAGGAGCTTCGGAGCTCGCGAACACTTACTCAGCACTTACTTTCTTACAATCATTTACAGTCACTTACGAGCACATACCGCACCTTTTTCATTCTGATCAATCGCTCATTTTTCGTTCGCGATTCACTCTAGTTCGATCCGGCGCACATTCTGTGACATTATATGTCCGAGTTTGTGACGTTCGGATTCGTATTTATCGTACTTAAATTTGACGCGGCGTTGTGAGATCCGAACACTCTGAGTGCCAACCGTCGACCAACCGTCCGCCGTTGTAAGCTGAATCCGCTCCGCCAACCACTAAATCGTTCGCACCTTCAAAACTTCACCCAACAGTAAGTCTCAGCCGTCCATTATTATTATTATTTTATTTTTACTCTTCATAAGACTACCTTCTCTCTTTAATAAGATATTTATTATATTTTTCAAAACACTCATATACTCAGTATTATTCCACCACCCTTCCTTTCCTCCCTCTATTACTCTCACTCTTTTTATTTCCCGTAGGATACAATCGAGCTCTTTCGATTGGGTCCACGACTCTCTTTATTTCCCGCAGGATACAGTCGAGCTCTTTCGATTGGGTCCGCGACTCTTTTTATTTCCCGTAGGATACAATCGAGCTCTTTCGATTGGGTCCACGACTCTCTTTATTTCCCGCAGGATACAGTCGAGCTCTTTCGATTGGGTCCGCGACTCTTTTTATTTCCCGTAGGATACAATCGAGCTCTTTCGATTGGGTCCACGACTCTCTTTATTTCCCGCAGGATACAGTCGAGCTCTTTCGATTGGGTCCGCGACTCTTTTTATTTCCCGTAGGATACAATCGAGCTCTTTCGATTGGGTCCACGACTCTCTTTATTTCCCGCAGGATACAGTCGAGCTCTTTCGATTGGGTCCGCGACTCTTTTATTTCCCGTAGGATACAATCGAGCTCTTTCGATTGGGTCCACGACTCTCTTTATTTCCCGCAGGATACAGTCGAGCTCTTTCGATTGGGTCCGCGACTCTTTTTATTTCCCGTAGGATACAATCGAGCTCTTTCGATTGGATCCACGACTCTCTTTATTTCCCGCAGGATACAGTCGAGCTCTTTCGATTGGGTTCGCGACTCTTTTTATTTCCCGTAGGATACAGTCGAGCTCTTTCGATTGGGTCCGCGACTCTTTTTATTTCCCGTAGGATACAATCGAGCTCTTTCGATTGGGTCCACGACTCTCTTTATTTCCCGCAGGATACAATCGAGCTCTTTCGATTGGGTTCGCGACTCTCTTTATTTCCCGCAGGATACAATCGAGCTCTTTCGATTGAGTCCGCGACTCTCTTTATTTCCCGCAGGATACAATCGAACTCTCTCTCTCTTTCGATTGGGTCCGCGACTCTCTTTATTTCCCGTAGGATACAATCGAGCTCTTTCGATTGGGTCCGCGACTCTTTTTATTTCCCGCAGGATACAATCGAGCTCTTTCGATTGAGTCCGCGACTCTCTTTATTTCCCGTAGGATACAATCGAGCTCTTTCGATTGGGTCCACGACTCTCTTTATTTCCCGTAGGATACAATCGAGCTCTTTCGATTGGGTCCACGACTCTCTTTATTTCCCGCAGGATACAATCGAGCTCTTTCGATTGGGTCCGCGACTCTTTTTATTTCCCGCAGGATACAATCGAGCTCTTTCGATTGAGTCCGCGACTCTCTTTATTTCCCGCAGGATACAATCGAACTCTCTCTCTCTTTCGATTGGGTCCGCGACTCTCTTTATTTCCCGTAGGATACAATCGAGCTCTTTCGATTGGGTCCACGACTCTCTTTATTTCCCGTAGGATACAATCGAGCCCTTTCGATTGGGTCCACGACTCTCTTTATTTCCCGTAGGATACAATCGAGCTCTTTCGATTGGGTCCACGACTCTCTTTATTTCCCGCAGGATACAATCGAGCTCTCGCGATTGGGTCCGCGACTCTCCTTATTCCCTGCTGGATACAATCGAACTCTCGTTCGATTGAATTCGCAATTTTCTTTGCTTCCAGCGGAAACGAAGAATTCCGTTCCTTTTATTAATTCAAACTTTTTCGTTTTGCTTTTCTTTTTTCTTCTTTCAAGAAGTTATAATATAAATTTTATTTCCCTTTATAAGAAAGAGAGAACGTAGCCTTAATTCTCAAATTCATTTTAGTGCGTAAGCGAGTCCCTGACCATAAAACTCGAAGAGCCATTAAGAACTGTCGGAATCGCCGAAATAAGAAGCTCCGGAGGCTTGGCGCATCGTTATCGCTCTGCGGAAAATTACGCAATCAGCGAGCAAAAATTTCTGTTTTGCCTAACGCTCTAATTAATTTGAGTACTTCCGACGAACCGACCGACTCATCTCCGCCAGTCTCAAACCCGTCCCCCGAATCACACTCTCTTTCCCCCTGTCGTTATCCTTCCCCCTCTTACTCTCTTGGATCTCATGTAGAACCCGATTTTAAACAACCACCAAGGTCACCGTCTTCTACCTTCGATCCTTTTGCAGAGCCCTTAGCATATCCTCGGGATTCAACCTTTTCTCCTACAGATTTTCCTCCTACACCTTCCCCCGATTTTTTTCATCGTAATTCCGATTCACCTGTTCGAAGACCTGAGGAAGATCCATATTCCCCCCCGCTAGAGTTTCCCCAAGAAAACCCGCATTCCGATTCATTATTTACTCCCGAACAGGTAGAGAATATAGTAAATGAAAATATCGAAGCGAATCGAAGAGTACTCAATGAATTTGAAGAAATCTTCGACTCGCTCCAAAGCCTACCTGGACAACTAAAAATCCCTTGATCATAAAATACACCTACACATGCACACTTATATCTCGTTAAGCACAAATGTAACCAATTAGAATTTAAGTTTTTTTTATTAAGAACATAAGATTTTTCTTCTTTTTATTATACATGTTCTCTATTAACAAAAATGTTATTTGCAAATTAATAATTATTATTTTAGTCTGGTTATTTCTTTTATTATGTTAAAATAAAATTGTAATTCTTAATTTCAATCATTTTTCTTTACATCAATCACCTCTAATTCCCGCTCCGATAAAATTGCACTTAGTCCGATCCCGCGTAAAAGCGATTCAATTCGTTTACGCAAAATAAGGACTACACGAATGCAAGAGTCTGAATGAGAGTCATAGGTCGTCATTCTCGACACCTGACCTACATTCTGACTCACCTGACGCATTCGACTCGTCGCACTCGCCCGGAGACATGTGTGCGAGAGATTAGGCCTGTTCCGTCCTTCCTACCTCGCTCGAATTATTTCTCTAAGTCTCTACCTGCCAACCGACCCGAGAGACTTATTTCGAGAATTCTGGACGTAACACCTAGGTTCATATAAGATCTCTCAAGTCAAGGGAAACGATAGATACAAAGGTGTAAAAGTCGGTACCGGATAAAGGCCCATGATTACTACTTCCGCAGACGATTACATGAAAACTTATAAGTTTTTTTTAGGGGCCAAAGGAAAAGCAGAGAATGTAGGAATGGCAATTTTAACGTACGCGCGCCTAGGGATTACCCAGCGGCGACACTAGCAAGAGAAAGAGCAATGGCATGCGAGTCGCGTGCAAAGTGAGTTAGTTGAGTAATAACCGCCGTAGCGGGTAGCGGGCGAACACGTGTGTTAATGAGCTTGCAAACCATTTTGGTATCATTAACTCGCACACACCGGTGTTTTCCCTCACCCACCCTTACATAAGTAAAAGTATACATAAGTAAAAGTAAAAATGTATGTGAAACCGTTTTTGACTTACTAATATAAATTTATTTTTATTGCCAAATACATTTGAATTTCTTATTTACTTTCTTATTATGTAATTATATTTAAAACTGCATAAATCACATATTACTTCAAAGTAAGAATATTTTAGACTAATATCAATTAGACATATATTATTTATATAGCAAGAGTTTTATTTACATAAAAAGTTTTATATATTGTTTATTTTTGATTTTATTTATGTTGAATTCTTGTATGCTAACATAATAGTATAAATAAAAATGTGTTAAATTAAAAACCTGATGTAACATTGTAAATGCAACTATAAACGTAATTCATTTTATTTTCAATTATAAAAGATTAGAAAGAGATATTAATTTAATAATTATTTTATAAAACGTTTTATCTTTATTAAGTATTGTTCACCTGTATACAAAATGATCTATTTTAATAAGGCACCCTGAATAACTTTGAAGAAAGTGATTTTTAAAGAAAATGATTCAGACAAAAGTTGTAGGGTTCAAAGGAAGACATAAGAAAGTACCTATTGGTTTGACCTTGGATGGCGTCGTTAAGCTTAAGTCAAGTTCATATTGATTCTCTTAAATGGAACATACTATTTTTGATTCCAAAATCTAATAACTGGTGTCAAGGGCTTTCCAAAACCGAATAAATAAGTTACTTTTTGTTGAATTCTTTTTGAGTTATAAGGCTTGAAAGTTTCACTATACTGTAATTTTCAAGCCTTATAACTCGGAAAATATTAATTGAAAAGTAACTTACTACCGTTTTAAAAAGCTTTTGACGCCAGCTATTAGATTTTGGAATAAAAAATAAGATGCTCTATTTAAAAAAATAGATCAATTTTTTAAAGTAAAATATCCTATTTTTGATTCCAAAATCTAATAGCTGGTTTAAGGGTTTTTCAAAACAATACAAGTCTCATTTTAAGAGAAAAAAAGAAAATAATTTCGAAGGAAGTGATTTTCAAAGAAAATGACCTAGACAAAAATTATTGCACTCACAGAAACATCCAATGATGACCTTGAAATTGTTCTAAATTACTTATTATTTGATTTTCATTTGTTTCACAAACGCATTACTTATTTTTACGTATTGTTTTTCATTTGTTAAACATACACAACAAAAGATTATAGTATCCGTGATACACTGTACAAATTGAATAGGATCAGTTTGCTAAAGTAAATGCACATCGCATAGACATAAAGAATTAAAGAAGTTTTGTTGTAAGGTTTATTATCATTGTTTGGTGTTTGAAAAAATTTTCTTATTGAAAATGACCGACTATCCAAATAAGATAGTTGATATGATTTACATTGTAGATGAGTCAGGCAATAGTTACTCCGCTGCAGCACTGCTTTATTCCGTAAGATTCCTGGATAGACGTCATCCTAACAGAAAAGTCATGAAAAAACTGTCTGACCGTGCTAAACACCGAGGCATACTCAAACGGACACGAAAGAAAACGAGTCCAAATAAAGCTACGGCAGTAGCTACTATTGCTAGCGTTATGCTAAATCCTCAAATATCTACTAAAGTTATTGAAAGACAACATGGCATACCAAGATCAACAGCCAATAGAATTACGAAGACTTTTAAGTTTTATTCCTATTACATTAACTTAACTCAGCAACTAGGAGGGGAAGACTTTTAATACCAAATGCGATTTTGTAATTGTGCTCAAGGTCAAATCTAACAAAACCCTGCCTTTGTGAAAAACTTGCTTTTTTGGATAAGGCTACATTTAATAATAAGGGGTAGGTTAATCGACATAACTGTCACTACTATTCAGATGTAAATCTTTACTGGCAAAGAAACCAAGAATTTCAAAGACAGTGATCAATAAACGTGTGGGTTGGAATTGTGAAAAATCATATTGTTGGTCCGTTTTCTTTTTTTGAGGAGAACGCAGCAAACTATTTACACTTCCTTCAAAATAACTTACCCAATTTGTTGAGACCGGTTGACAATCAAGTACTCAGCATAATGTGGTTTCAACAGGATGGAGCACCTGCACATAAAGTACAAGTTGTCAAAAATTATTTAAACAGGAGATTTCCAAATCGATACATTGGTATAGGCAGCAAAATTCATGAATTTTCTCTTAAATCGCTTGATTTAACTCCCTTAAATTTCTTCTTGTGGGGTTATGTCAAAGACATTGTCTATGCAGAAAAACCAACGACAAACAAAGATATGAAAAACGCAATCGAGAAGCGTGCAGGAGTACTATATTACTCTAGTTGTACTCCAAAATGTCAGACGAGCATTTCGCCGTCGTTTTGAGCGTTGCATCCAATAAAACGGACGAGCTTTCAAACATTTAATACCATAAGGTGTATATCTTGATTTTACTGATTGGAACATAGTCCTGTCTTGTCTTCACTGATTACAAAATCTTGCCTTCATTGGCTGGATTGTCTTCTGATCTTACCTTCACTGGTTAAATTGTCTTCTGATCTTACCTTCATTGGCTGGATTGTCTTCTGATCTTATATTTACTGGCTGGATTTTGTTTTGATCTTACCTTTATTGGCTGGATCTTGTCTTGATCTTACCTTCACTGGCTGGATCTTGTTATGATCTTACCTTTACTGGTTGGAACGTCATTACAGTATACATTTCATTATACTGTAACGTTCAAGCTTTATAACTTGAAAAGTATTCAATAAAAAGTAACTTATTTATAAGGTTTTGGAAAGCCCTTGACACCAGCTATTAGATTTTGGAATCAAAAATAATATGTTCCATTTAAGAAAATTGATGTGATCTTGATCTAAACTTAGCGACGCCATCCAAGGTCAAATTAATAGTACCTTCTTATGTCCCCCTTTAAACTCTACAACTTTTGTCTGAGTCATTTTCTTTGAAAATCACTTCTTATGAAACTATTTGGGATTCCATTAAAATGGGACATCTTGTATAATAAAACATTCATATTTTCTCTAAATTAAAATCAATATATTATTTACTGACAGTCAGTGAATTGTCTAACTGTTTTTAGCGATATACTTATAACTACTTTATTCCACTGAATATATTACTATACAGGGTGTTCCATTTTAAAAACCGCACTTTGATACTTTTTCAATGAAGCATTTTCAGTAAAAATGTTTCAGACAAAAGTTGCATAATTTTGAGGGGGGCATAAGATAGTGTTATTAATTTGATCTTAAATAGTTGCTTGAAGATCACATAAAGAATACCCTCAAATTTTTAAATGGGACTGCTTACTTTTTATTACATATTTTTGTAGCTTATCTCAAGACCTTTCTAAAACACTACAAAAAAGTTTATTTTTGTTGAATACTTTTCGAGTTGTGAGGCTTAAAAGCTACGTATGTAACATTTAAACGTCATAACACGGAAAGTCCTTAACAAAAATAAACTTATTTATAGTGTTTTCAAAACCTCTCAAAATTAACTACAAAAAAAATGCAATAAAAGATATAAAATGTTAGTGAAGTAACGATACCTTTGAATTAGGGAACTACCGATACTCTAATATTGTATTTTTTATTGCATATTTTTGTAGCTTATTTTGAGGTTTTTCCAAAACACTACAAAAAAGTTTATTTTTTTTAAGTACTTTCCGAGTTGTAACGCTTGAAAATTACAATAGACCATAGATTTTAAGCCTGACAACTTGGAAAATATTCAACGAAAATAAACTTTCTTGTAATGTTTTGGAAAGATCTTAAGATAAACCACAAGAATATGTCATAAAAAATAAGCAGTTCCGTTTAAAAAATTGAAAGTGACCTATACGTAACCTTCAAGCAACTATTCAAGGTCAAATTACTAACACTTTTTATGTATCCCTCAAAACCATGCAACTTTTGTCTAAAATATTTTTACTGAAAATGATTTATTAAAGAATTATTGAGGTGCGTTTTTTTAAAATGGGACACCCTCTATACTTATAAGTATTATATTCATTGTCGGTAATGTATCACTAAAAAATAGTGAATATCTACTAATGACACAGTTGAGACTTCCGTTTTCGGAGCGACAGCGTGATAAAGTGAATGACATAGCGGAATGTGAAAAAAAGGCAGTGAGCGAGTGGAAGTGTGGAAGGAGGGAGTGAAGTGTGTCGAGAGGTAGAGTAGCAGAAGGGGATAGATGGAATGTGTGGAGGGAACGAATGTTGAAGGGCTGAGTGAGATAGAGTGATTGGAGGTGTGCTAGCGGCTCACAGGATAAGAGGAGTAAGATAGGCAAGCGGGAGGGGCAGTGAAGGGAGAGAAGGCAAAGCGCGTGCGAGTGTGCGCAAGCGGCCGCGGAGGACGGCGACATAGAAAGGAGACCGAACGGTGAGAGCGTGTAAAAGCGAATTTACACGGGTATAGAGTAGCGGGAGAATAGAGAGGGAGCAGGACAGCAACTGCAGGAAAAATGAAAGAAGGAAATTTGGAAAAGATAGAAAAACAGCAGCTGAAAGGTATAAAAGGAAAGAAAGTGTGGGAAATAAAAAGTAAAAATACAGAGCAAAGCGGAAGTTTGGGGGTGTTCGATTTATGGAAAAAGAAAAGGGAGGTAGCGGAAGGTGTACAAGAATTGGGGGGGGGGGGGAAAAAAAGGAGCAATTATTTAAAAGAAGCAAGAAAACATTAAGAGCACTGCCAATAGAGGAGGAGCAGGAAGGGGAAGAGAGGAAAACTCAATGATGAAAGTATTGAAGCAGTGGATGAAGAAGTGTAATAGAAAATGGGAAAAGATGAAAAAGAGTTTAAAAAGAATAGTAAGAGAGTTAGAAAAAATGAGGAATAGAGAGGAGATGTGAAGGGAAGAAAGAGTTAGTATGGAGAAAAAGATAGAAGAGATGGAGAAGAAATAGGAGAGAAGGCTAAAAATAGAGGGAGAGGGCGGAGGGGTTAAGGGTCTTAGAAGAAAGAATTAATAGGTTAGAAGGAAAAGGAAAGGGAAGCGAGAATGTAGGAGAGAGTAGGGGAATGAAGGAGAAAATAATATACGTGAGATATTGCACAGATAACGATTCATTCAAAGTGCGCGCTGAAGAACCTTAATAGTTTTGCTTTAAATGCAGATCAACGCTTGTTCGACGATTTTTAACGAAAAACACGTGAGATATTGTATAGATAACGTTTCATTTGACATGCAAACTGAAGAACGGCAAAAGCTTTGTTTCTAATACAGATCAACGTTTGTTCGACGCTTTTTAACAAAAACACGTTAGATATTGTATAGATAACGTTTTATTTGGAAGGCGCACAGAAGAACAGCAATAGATAGTTTCTAATGTAAATCAACGCTTGTTTGAATCTTTTTAACGTAAAACACGTGAGATATTGCATAAATAAGGATACATTTGAAATGCCCATTGAAGAACGGCAATAGTTTTGTTTCTAATGCAGATCAACGCTTGTTCAAAGCCTTTTAACGTAGTACGGGAGATATGGCATAAATAATGTTTTATTTGAAATGCGCGTTGAGAAACGACAATAGTTTTGTTTCCAATGCAGACCGACGTTTGTTCGACGTTTTTTACAGTAAAACAAATGAGATATTGCATACAAAAAGTTGTTTTCGAATAAGCTCGCTGAAAAACGGCAATAGTTTCTTTTCTAATGCAAATCAACGCTTGTTCGACGCTTTTTAACGTAATACACGTGAGATATCCCATAAATAACGTTTTATTTGACTTGCGCGCTGAATAACGGCAATAGTTTCGTTTCTAATGCAGATCAACGAGTGTTCGACGCGTTTTAAAATATTGCACGTGAGATATGGCACAGAAAACGTTTTATTTGATTTGCGCGTTGAAGAACGTCTATAGGTTTGTTTCTGAAGCAGATCAACGCTTATTCGACGCGTTTTAAAGTATTGCACATGAGATATGGCACAGAAAACGTTTTATTTGATTTGCGCGTTGGAGACCTGCAATGGTTTTGTTCCTATGGCAGATCAACGCTTTTACGACGGTTTTTAACGTAAAGTAAGTGAGATAACGTTTCATTTGTGTTTTGCTTTGAAGAACGTTAATAGTATCTTTTCTAATGCAGATCAACGCTTGTTCGCTGTTTTCTAACGCAATAAACGTCAGATATGGCATAGATAAGGTTTCATTCGATTTGCGAGCTCATAAACGTCAATAGTTTTTTTTTAATGCAGATCAACGCTTTTTCGACGCATTTTAACGTAAAACTCATGAGAGATCGCATAGATAAAAAATCATTTGCAATGCGCGCTTAAAAGTTCAATATTTTGTTTTATAATGCAGATCAACGATCTTGCTACTCTTTTTAACGTAAAACACGGGTAATGTCGCATAGATAACGTTTTTTTTATGTTGCGCGTTGAAGAACGTTAAAAGTTTTGTTTCTAACGCAGACCAACGCTTGTTCGACGCGTTTCAACGTAATACACGTGAGATGTCGCATAGATAAAATTACATTTGAGTTGCGCGCTGGAGAATCGCAAATGTTTGGTTTCTAGAGCAGATCAACGATTGTTTGACGCGTTTTAACGTGAAGCACGTAAGATATTGCAAAGATAACGTTTCATTTGAGTTTCATATTGGAGACCTGCAATAGTTGTTTCTAAAGCAAATCAACGCTTGTTCAACGGTTTATAACGTCAAATACGTGAGATATTGTAATAATAATGTATCATTTGTGTTTCTCTCTGAAGAACGTCAATACTCTCTTTTCTAATGCAGATCAACGTTTGTTCGACGTTCTTTAACGTATTTCGCGTGAGATAACGCATAGATAACGACTCATATGCAATTCGCGCTGAGAATTTTATTAATAATATTGTTTCTGATGCAGATCAACGCTTGCTCGACGGTTTCTAACGTAAAGCGCGTGAAATGTCGCGTAGAACGTTTCATTTGTGAATCGCGTTGAAGAACAACATTAGTTTTGTTTGTTCGAAGCTTGTTCAACGCGTTATAATGTAAAACACGTGAGATATCGCATACATAACGTTTCATTTGTCTAGCACGTTGTAGAGTGACAATAATTTCGTTTTTAATGTCGATCAACGCTTATTCGGCGGTTTTTAACGTAAAACGCGTGAGATATTGCAGACATACCGATTCATTTGCAATTCGCGCTGAGAACATTAATAGTATCACTTCTAAAGCAGATCAACGCTTGTTCGACGCGTTTTAACGTAAAACACGTGAGATATCGCATAGATAAGGTTTCTCTTGTGTACACAACGCGAAATACAAATAAAACGTTCTCTATGCGATCATACGTGTGCTAAGTTAATAAGTATTGACCAAGCGTTGATCGGATGTAGAAACAGAAATATAACGTTCTGTAATGCAAATAAAAATAAAACGATTTTTATGCGATATTTCACTCGTATTTATGTTAAAAGCATCGAACAAGCGTTGATCTACAGTAAAAACAAAAGGATTGCGTCATTCAACGCGCATTTTAAATTAAACGTTCTCTATTCGATATCTCAATTGTATTAAGTTAATAAGCACTGAACAAGCGTTGATCAGCAGTAAAAACCAAAATATTGCGTTTTAAAACGCGAATATAAATAAAACGTTTTCTATGCAATATTTTACTTGTATTATGTTGACGAGCATACAACAAGAGTTGATCAGCAGAAAAAACCAAAATATTTTGTTAATCAAAGCGATAAACGAATAAAACATTTTCTATACAATATTTCACGTGTTTTACGTTAAAACGCGACGAACAAGAGTTGATCTGCATTAGAAACAAAACTATTAAAGTTCCCAGCGCGAATTGCAAATGAATCGTTATCTATGCGATATCTCTCGTGTTTTACGTTAAAAAGCGTCAAACAAACGTTGATCTGCATTAGAAACATAACTATTGAAGTTCTCTGTACAATTGGCAAATGAATCATTTTCTATGCAATATCTCACGTGTTTAAAGTTAAAAAGCGTCAAACAAGCGTTGATCTGCATCAGAACAATAACTATTGAAGTTCCCAGCGGGAATTGCAAATGAATCGTTGTCTATGCGATATCTCTCGTGTTTTACGTTAAAAAACGTCAAACAAACGTTGATCTGCATTAGAAACATATCTATTGAAGTTTCCAACGCAAATTGCAAATAAATCGTTGTCTATGCGATATCTCTCGTGTTTTACGTTAATAAGCGTCAAACAAGCGTTGATCTGTATCAGAAACATAACTATTGAAGTTTTCTGGACAATTGGCCAATGAATCATTTTCTATGCAATATCTCTCGTGTTTTAGGTTAAAAAGCGTCAAACAAGCGTTGATCTGCATCAGAAACATAACTATTGACGTTCCTTACGCGAATTGCAAATGAATCGTTATCTATGCGATATCTCTAGTGTTTCACGTTAAAAAGCGTCAAACAAACTTTGATCTGCATTAGAAACATTACTATTGAATTTCCCAACGCAAATTGCAAATGAATCGTTTTCTTTGCGATATCTCTCGTGTTTTACGTTAATAAGCGTCAAGCAAGCGTTGATCTGAATCAGAAACATAACTATTGATGTTCCCAGCGCGAATTGCAAATGAATCGTTATCTACGCGACATCTGTCGTGTTTTATTTTAAAAAGCGTCAAACAAGCGTTGATATGCATCAGAAACATAACTATTGAAGTTCCAAGCGCGAATTGCAAATGAATCGTTATCTATGCGATATCTCTCGTGTTTTACGTTAAAATGCGTCAAACAGGTGTTGATCTGCATCAGAAACATAACTAATGAAGTATCCAGAGCGAATAGCAAATAAATCGTTGTCTATGCAATATCTCTCGTGTTTTAAGTTAAAAAGCTTCAAAAAACGTTGATCTGCATCAGAAACATAACTATTGAACTTCCAAGCGCGAATTGCAAATGAAACGTTATCAATGCGCTATCTCTCGTGTTTTACGTTAATAAGCGTCAAACAAGCGTTGATCTGCATCTGAAACATAACTATTGAATTTCTCTGGACAGTTTGCAAATGAATCATTATCTATGCGATATCTCCCGTTTTTTACGTTAAAAAGCGTCAAACAAGCGTTGATCTGCAACAGAAACATAACTATTGATGTTCCCAGCGCGAATTGCAAATGAATCGTTATCTACGCGACATCTGTCGTGTTTTATTTTAAAAAGCGTCAAACAAGCGTTGATATGCATCAGAAAAATAACTATTGAAGTTCCCAGCGCGAATTGCAAATGAATCGTTATCTATGCGATTTCTCTCGTGTTTTACGTTAAAATGCGTCAAACAGGTGTTGATCTGCATCAGAAACATAACTAATGAAGTATCCAGCGCGAATAGCAAATAAATCGTTGTCTATGCAATATCTCTCGTGTTTTAAGTTAAAAAGTTTCAAACAAGCGTTGATCTGCATCAGAAACATAACTATTGAAGTTCCCTGCGCGAATTGCAAATGAATCGTTATCTATGCGATATCTCTAGTGTTTCACGTTAAAAAGCGTCAAACAAACGTTGATCTGCATTAGAAGCATATCTATTGAAGTTCTCTGGACAATTTGCAAATGAATCGTTATCTATGAGATATACCACGTGTTTTACTTTAAAAAGCGTCAAACAAGCGTTGATATGCATCAGAAAAATAACTATTGAAGTTCCCAGCGCGAATTGCAAATGAATCGTTATCTATGCGATTTCTCTCGTGTTTTACGTTAAAATGCGTCAAACAGGTGTTGATCTGCATCAGAAACATAACTAATGAAGTATCCAGCGCGAATAGCAAATAAATCGTTGTCTATGCAATATCTCTCGTGTTTTAAGTTAAAAAGCTTCAAACAAGCGTTGATCTGCATCAGAAACATAACTATTGAAGTTCCCTGCGCGAATTGCAAATGAATCGTTATCTATGCGATATCTCTAGTGTTTCACGTTAAAAAGCGTCAAACAAACGTTGATCTGCATTAGAAGCATATCTATTGAAGTTCTCTGGACAATTTGCAAATGAATCGTTATCTATGAGATATACCACGTGTTTTACTTTAAAAAGCGTCAAACAAGCGTTGATCTGCATCAGAAACATAACTATTGAAGTTCCCAGCGCGAATTGCAAATGAATCGTTATCTATGCGATATTTCTCGTGTTTTACGTTAAAAAGCGTCAAAAAACGTTGATCTGCGTTAGAAACATAACTATTTAAATTCCCGACGCAAATTGCAAATGAATCGTTGTATATGCGATATCACTCGTGTTTTACGTTAATAAGCGTCAAACAAGCGTTGATCTGTATCATAAAAATAACTCTTGAGGTTCTCTGGACAATTTGCAAATGAATCATTGTCTATGCAATATCTCTCGTGTTTTAAGTTAAAAAGCGTCAAACAAGTGTTGATCTGCATCAGAAACATAACTATTGAAGTTCCCAACGCAAATTGAAAATGAATCGTTGTCTATGCGATGTCTCTCGTGTTTTACGTTAAAAAGCGTCAAACGAACGTTGATCTGCATTAGAAACATAACTATTGAAGTTCCGAGCGCGAATTGCAAATGAATCGTTATATATGCGATTTCTTTCGTGTTTTACGTTAAAAAGCGTCAAACAAACGTTGATCTGCATTAGAAACATAACTATTGAAGTTCCCAACGCAAATTGCAACTGAATCGTTTTCTTTGCGATATCTCTCGTGTTTTACGTTAATAAGCGTCAAGCAAGCGTTGATCTGTATCAGAAACATAACTATTGAAGTTCTCTGCTCAATTTGCAAATGAATCCTTATCTATGCAATATTTCTCGTGTTTTACGTTACTAAGCGTCAAACAAGCGTTTATCTGCATCAGAAGCATAACTATTGAAGTTCCAAGCGCGAATTGCAAATGAATCGTTATCTATGCGATATCTCTCGTGTTTTACGTTAACAAGCGTCAAACAAGCGTTGATCTGCATCAGAAACATAACTATTGAAGTTCTCTGGACAGTTTGCAAATGAATCATTATCTATGCGATATCTCCCGTTTTTTACGTTAAAAAGCGTCAAACAAGCGTTGATCTGCAACAGAAACGTAACTCTTGATGTTCCCAGCGCGAATTGCAAATGAATCGTTATCTACGCGACATCTGTCGTGTTTTATTTTAAAAAGCGTCAAACAAGCGTTGATATGCATCAGAAACATAACTATTGAAGTTCCCAGCGCGAATTGCAAATGAATCGTTATCTATGCGATATCTCTTGTGTTTTACGTTAAAATGCGTCAAACAGGTGTTGATCTGCATCAGAAACATAACTAATGAAGTTTCCAGCGCAAATAGCAAATAAATCGTTGTCTATGCAATATCTCTAGTGTTTTAAGTTAAAAAGCGTCAAACAAGCGTTGATCTGCTTCAGAAACATAACTATTAAAGTTCCCAACGCAAATTGCAAATAAATCGTTATCTATGCGATAACTCTCGTGTTTTACGTTAATAAGCGTCAAACAAGCGTTGATCTGCATCAGAAAGATTTATATTGAAGTTCCCAGCGCGAATTGCAAATGAATCGTTATCTATGCGATATCTCTCGTGTTTTACGTTAAAATGCGTCAAACAAGTGTTGATCTGCATCAGAAACATAACTATTGAAGTTTCCAGCGCGAATAGCAAATAAATCGTTGTCTATGCGATATCTGTCGTGTTTTATTTTAAAAAGCGTCAAACAAGCGTTGATATGCATCAAAAACATAACTTTTGAAGTTCCCAGCGTAAATTGCAAATGACTCGTTATCTGTGCGATATCTCTCGTGTTTTACGTTAAAAAGCGTCAAACAAACTTTGATCTGCATTAGAAACATATCAATTGAATTTCCCAACGAAAAATTGCAAATGAATCGTTGTTTATGCGATATCTCTCGTGTTTTACGTTAATAAGCGTCAAACAAGCGTTGATCTGTATCAGAAACATAATTCTTGAAATTCTCTGGACAATTTGCAAATGAATCATTGTCTATGAGATATCTCACGTGTTTTACGTTAATAAGCGTCAAACAAACGTTGATCTGCATCAGAAACATAACTATTGCAGTTCCGAGCGCGAATTGCAAATGAATCGTTATCTATGCGACTTCTTTCGTGTTTTACGTTAAAAAGCGTCAAACAAACGTTGATCTGCATTAGAAACATAACTATTGAAGTTCCCAACGCAAATTGCAAATGAATCGTTTCCTTTGCGATATCTCTCGTGTTTTACGTTAATAAGCGTCAAGCAAGCGTTGATCTGAATCAGAAACATAACTCTTGATGTTCCCAGCGCGAATTGCAAATGAATCGTTATCTACGCGACATCTGTCGTGTTTTATTTTAAAAAGCGTCAAACAAGCGTTGATATGCATCAGAAACATAACTATTGAAGTTCCCAGCGCGAATTGCAAATGAATCGTTATATATGCGATTTCTTTCGTGTTTTACGTTAAAAAGCGTCAAACAAACGTTTATCTGCATTAGAAACATAACTATTGAATTTCCCAACGCAAATCGCAAATGAATCGTTTTCTTTGCGATATCTCTCGTGTTTTACGTTAATAAGCGTCAAGCAAGCGTTGATCTGTATCAGAAACATAACTATTGAAGTTCTCTGGTCAATTTGCAAATGAATCGCTGTCTATGCGATATTTCTCGTGTTTTACGTTACTAAGCGTCAAACAATCGTTTATCTGCATCAGAAACATAACTAATGAAGTTTCCAGCGCAAATAGCAAATAAATCGTTGTCTATGCAATACCTCTCGTGTTTTAAGTTAAAAAGCTTCAAACAAGCGTTGATCTGCATCAGAAACATAACTATTGAAGTTACCTGCGCGAATTCCAAATGAATCGTTATCTATGCGATATCTCTAGTGTTTCACGTTAAAAAGCGTCAAACAAACGTTGATCTGCATTAGAAACATATCTATTGAAATTCTCTGGACAATTTGCAAATGAATCGTTATCTATGAGATATACCACGTGTTTTACTTTAAAAAGCGTCAAACAAGCGTTGATCTGCATCAGAAACATAACTATTGAAGTTCCCAGCGCGAATTGCAAATGAATCGTTATCTATGCGATAACTCTCGTGTTTTACGTTAAAATGCGTCAAACAGGTGTTGATCTGCATCAGAAACATAACTAATGAAGTTTCCAGCGCAAATAGCAAATAAATCGTTGTCTATGCAATATCTCTAGTGTTTTTAGTTAAAAAGCTTCAAACAAGCGTTGACCTGCATCAGAAACATAACTATTGAAGTTACCTGCGCGAATTCCAAATGAATCGTTATCTATGCTATATCTCTAGTGTTTCACTTTAAAAAGCGTCAAACAAACGTTGATCTGCATTAGAAACATATCTATTGAAGTTCTCTGGACAATTGGCAAATGAATCATTTTCTATGCAATATCTCTCGTGTTTTAAGTTAAAAAGCGTCAAACAAGCGTTGATCTGCTTCAGAAACATAACTATTAAAGTTCCCAACGCAAATTGCAAATAAATCGTTATCTATGCGATAACTCTCGTGTTTTACGTTAATAAGCGTCAAACAAGCGTTGATCTGCATCAGAAAGATTTATATTGAAGTTCCCAGCGCGAATTGCAAATGAATCGTTATCTATGCGATATCTCTCGTGTTTTACGTTAAAATGCGTCAAACAAGTGTTGATCTGCATCAGAAACATAACTATTGAAGTTTCGAGCGCGAATAGCAAATAAATCGTTGTCTATGCGATATCTGTCGTGTTTTATTTTAAAAAGCGTCAAACAAGCGTTGATATGCATCAAAAACATAACTTTTGAAGTTCCCAGCGTAAATTGCAAATGACTCGTTATCTGTGCGATATCTCTCGTGTTTTACGTTAAAAAGCGTCAAACAAACGTTGATCTGCATTAGAAACATATCAATTGAATTTCCCAACGAAAAATTGCAAATGAATCGTTGTTTATGCGATATCTCTCGTGTTTTACGTTAATAAGCGTCAAACAAGCGTTGATCTGTATCAGAAACATAATTCTTGAAATTCTCTGGACAATTTGCAAATGAATCATTGTCTATGAGATATCTCACGTGTTTTACGTTAATAAGCGTCAAACAAACCTTGATCTGCATCAGAAACATAACTATTGCAGTTCCGAGCGCGAATTGCAAATGAATCGTTATCTATGCGACTTCTTTCGTGTTTTACGTTAAAAAGCGTCAAACAAACGTTGATCTGCATTAGAAACATAACTATTGAAGTTCCCAACGCAAATTGCAAATGAATCGTTTCCTTTGTGATATCTCTCGTGTTTTACGTTAATAAGCGTCAAGCAAGCGTTGATCTGTATCAGAAACATAACTATTGAAGTTCTCTGGTCAATTTGCAAATGAATCGTTGTCTATGCGATATTTCTCGTGTTTTACGTTACTAAGCGTCAAACAAGCGTTTATCTGCATCAGAAACATAACTATTGAAATTCCAAGCGCGAATTGCAAATGAATCGTTATCTATGCGATATCTCTCGTGTTTTACGTTAATAAGCGTCAAACAAGCGTTGATCTGCATCAGAAACATAACTATTGAAGTTCTCTGGATAGTTTGCAAATGAATCATTATCTATGCGATATCTCCCGTTTTTTACGTTAAAAAGCGTCAAACAAGCGTTGATCTGCAACAGAAACGTAACTCTTGATGTTCCCAGCGCGAATTGCAAATGAATCGTTATCTACGCGACATCTGTCGTGTTTTATTTTAAAAAGCGTCAAACAAGCGTTGATATGCATCAGAAACATAACTATTGAAGTTCCCAGCGCGAATTGCAAATGAATCGTTATCTATGCGATATCTCTCGTGTTCTACGTTAAAATGCGTCAAACAGGTGTTGATCTGCATCAGAAACATAACTAATGAAGTTTCCAGCGCAAATAGCAAATAAATCGTTGTCTATGCAATATCTCTCGTGTTTTAAGTTAAAAAGCTTCAAACAAGCGTTGATCTGCATCAGAAACATAACTATTGAAGTTACCTGCGCGAATTTCAAATGAATCGTTATCTATGCGATATCTCTAGTGTTTCATGTTAAAAAGCGTCAAACAAACGTTGATCTGCATTAGAAACATATCTATTGAAGTTCTCTGGACAATTTGCAAATGAATCGTTATCTATGAGATATACCACGTGTTTTACTTTAAAAAACGTCAAACAAGCGTTGATCTGCATCAGAAACATGACTATTGAAGTTCCCAGCGCGAATTGCAAATGAATCGTTATCTATGCGATATTTCTCGTGTTTTACGTTAAAAAGCGTCAAACAAACGTTGATCTGCATTAGAAACATAACTATTGAAGTTCCCAACGCAAATTGCAAATGAATCGTTGTCCCTGTGATGTCTCTCGTGTTTTACGTTAATAAGCGTCAAACAAGCGTTGATCTGTATCATAAAAATAACTCTTGAGGTTCTCTGGACAATTTGCAAATGAATCATTGTCTATGCAATATCTCTCGTGTTTTAAGTTAAAAAGCGTCAAACAGGTGTTGATCTGTTTCAGAAACATAACTATTGAAGTTCCCAGCGCGAATTGCAAATGAATCGTTATCTATGCGATATTTCTCGTGTTTTACGTTAAAAAGCGTCAAACAAACGTTGATCTGCATTAGAAACGTAACTATTGATGTTCCCAAAGCAAATTCATAATTAATCGTTGTCTATGCGACATCTCTCGTGTTTTACGTTAATAAGCGTCAAACAACCGTTGATCTGTATCAGATACATATCTATTGAAGTTCTCTGGACAATTGGCAAATGAATCATTTTCTATGCAATATCTCTCGTGTTTTAAGTTAAAAAGCGTCAAACAAGCGTTGATCTGCTTCAGAAACATAACTATTGAAGTTCCCAGCGCGAATTGCAAATGAATCGTTATCTATGCGATATCTCTCGTGTTTTACGTTAAAATGCGTCAAACAAGTGTTGATCTGCATCAGAAACATAACTATTGAAGTTTCCAGCGCGAATAGCAAATAAATCGTTGTCTATGCGATATCTGTCGTGTTTTATTTTAAAAAGCGTCAAACAAGCGTTGATATGCATCAAAAACATAACTTTTGAAGATCCCAGCGCAAATTGCAAATGACTCGTTATCTGTGCGATATCTCTCGTGTTTTACGTTAAAAAGCGTCAAACAAACGTTGATCTGCATTAGAAACATATCAATTGAAGTTCCCAACGCAAATTACAAATAAACCGTTGTCTATGCGATATCTCTCGTGTTTTATGTTAATAAGCGTCAAACAAGCATTGATCTGTACTAGAAACATAACTATTGAAGTTCTCTGGACAATTTGCAAATGAATCATTGTCTATGAGATATCTCACGTGTTTTACGTTAATAAGCGTCAAACAAGCGTTGATCTGCATCAGAAACATAACTATTGAAGTTCCCAGCGCGAATTGCAAATGAATCGTTATCTATGCAATATCTCTCGTGTTTTACGTTAAAATGCGTCAACCAAACGTTGATCTGCATTAGAAACATAACTATTGAAGTTCTCAAAGCAAATTGCAAATGAGTCGTTGTCAATGCGATATCTCTCGTGATTTACGTTTTAAAGCCTCAAACAAGCGTTGATCTGCATCTGAAACATAACTATTGAAGTTCCCAGCGCGAATTGCAAATGAATCGTTGTCTATGCTATATCTCTCGTGTTTTATGTTAATAAGCGTCAAACAAGCGTTGATCTGTATCAGAAACATAACTATTGAAGTTCTCTGGACAGTTTGCAAATGAATCGTTATCTATGCGATATATCCCGTTTTTTACGTTAAAAAGCGTCAAACAAGCGTTGATCTGCAACAGAAATATAACTATTGATGTTCCCTGCGCGAATTGCAAATGAATTGTTATCTATGCGATATCTCTAGTGTTTCACGTTAAAAAGCGTCAAACAATCGTTGATCTGCATTAGAAACATAACTATTGAAGTTCCCAAAGAAAAATTGCAAATGAATCGTTGTCTATGCGATATCTCTCGTGTTTTACGTTAATAAGCGTCGAACAAGCGTTGATCTGCATCAGAAGCATAACTATTGAAGTTCCCAGCGCGAATTGCAAACGTATCGCTATCTATGCGATATCTCACGTGTTTTACTTTAAAATGCATCAAACAAGCGTGGATCTTCATCAGAAACGAAACTATTGACGTTTACAGCGAGAATTGCAAATGAATCGTTATCTATGCTATATCTCCCGTGTTTTACGTTAAAAAGCGTCGAACAAACGTTGATCTGCAACAGAAACGTAACTATTGAAGTTCCCTGCGCGAATTGCAAATGAATCTTTATCTATGTGATATCTCACGTGCTTTACGTTAAAACACGTCAAACAAGCGTTGATCTTCTTCAGAAACGTAACTATTGAAGTTCCCAGCGCGAATTGCAAACGAATCGCTATCTATGCGATATCTCACGTGTTTTACGTTGAAACACGTCAAACAAGCGTTGATCTGAATCAGAAACGTAACTATTGAAGTACCCTGCGCGAATTGCAAATGAATCGTTATGTATGCGATATCTCACGTGTTTTACGTTAATAAGCGTCAAACAAGCGTTGATCTGTATCAGAAACATAACTATTGAAGTTCCCTGCGCGAATTGCAAATGAATCATTATCTATGCGATATCTCTAGTGTTTCACGTTAAAAAGCGTCAAACAAACGTTGATCTGCATTAGAAACATAACTATTGAAGTTCCCAACGAAAAATTGCAAATGAATCGTTGTCTATGCGATATCTTTCGTGTTTTACGTTAATAAGCGTCAAACAAGCGTTGATCTGTATCAGAAACATAACTCTTGAAGTTCTCTGGACAATTTGCAAATGAATCATTGTCTATGCAAATCTCTCGTGTTTTAAGTTAAAAAGCGTCAAACAAGTGTTGATCTGCATCAGAAACGTAACTATTGAAGTTTCCAACGCATATTGAAAATGAATCGTTGTCTATGCGATATCTCTCGTGTTTTACGTTAATAAGCGTCAAACAATCGTTGATCTGCATCAGAAACATAACTATTGATGTTCCGAGCGCGAATTGCAAATGAATCGTTATCTATGCGATTTCTTTCGTGTTTTACGTTAATAAGCGTCAAACAAGCGTTGATCTGTATCAGAAACGTAACTATTGAAATTCTCTGGAGAATTGGCCAATGAAAATTTTTCTATGCAATATCACTCGTGTTTTAAGTTAAAAAGCGTCAAACAAGTGTTGATCTGCATCAGAAACATAACTATCGAAGTTCCCTGGGCGAATTGCAAATGAATTGTTATCTATGCGATATCTCTAGTGTTTCACGTTAAAAAGCGTCAATCAAACGTTGATCTGCATTAGAAACATAACTATTGAAGTTCCCAACGAAAAATTGCAAATGAATCGTTGTTTATTCGATATCTCTCGTGTTTTACGTTAATAAGCGTCAAACAAGCGTTGATCTGTATCAGAAACATAACTCTTGAGGTTCTCTGGACAATTTGCAAATGAATCATTGTCTATGCAATATCTCTCGTGTTTTAAGTTAAAAAGCGTCAAACAAGTGTTGATCTGCATCAGAAACATAACTATTGAAGTTCCCAACGCATATTGAACATGAATCGTTGTCTATGAGTTATCTCTTGTGTTTTACGTTAATAAGCGTCAAACAAGCGTTGATCTGCATCAGAAACATAACTATTGAAGTTCCGAACGCGAATTGCAGATGAATCGTTATCTGTGCGATTTCTTTCGTGTTTTACGTTAAAAATCGTTAAACAACTGTTGATCTGCATTAGAAACATAAGTATTGAAGTTCCCAACGCAAATTGCAAATGAATCGTTTTCTTTGCGATATCTCTCCTGTTTTACGTTAATAAGCGTCAAACAAGCATTGATCTGTATCAGAAACTTAACTATTGAAGTTCTCTGGTCAATTTGCAAATGAATCGTTATCTATGCGATATACCACGTGTTTGACGTTAAAAAGCGTCAAACAAGCGTTGATCTGCATCAGAAACATTTCTATTTAAGTTCCCAGGGCGAATTGCAAATGAATTGTTATCTATGCGATTTCTTTCGTGTTTTACGTTAAAAAGCGTCAAACAAACGTTGATTTGCATTAGAAACATTACTATTGAAGTTCCCAACGAAAATTGCAAATGAATCGTTGTCTATGCGATATCTCTCGTGTTTTACGTTAATAAGCGTCAAACAAGCGTTGATCTGTATCAGAAACATCACTATTGAAGTTCTCTGGACAATTTGCTAATGAATCGTTATCTATGCAATATCTCTCGTGTTTTAAGTCAAAAAGCGTCAAACATGCGTTGATCTGCATCAGAAACATAACTATTGAAGTTCCCTGTGCGAATTGCAAATGAATCGTTATCTATGCGATATCTCTAGTGTTTCACGTTAAAAAGCGTCAAACAAATGTTGATCTGCATTAGAATCATAACTATTGAAGTTTCCAACGAAAAATTGCATATGAATCGTTGTCTATACGATATCTCTCGTGTTTTACGTTAATAAGCGTCTAACAAGCGTTGATCTGTATCAGAAACATAACTCTTGAGGTTCTCTGGACAATTTGCAAATGAATTGTTATCTATGCGATATACCACGTGTTTGACGTTAAAAAGCGTCAAACAATCGTTGATCTGCATCAGAAACATAACTATTGAAGTTAACAGCGCGAATTGCAAATGAATCGTTATCTATGCGATATTTCTCGTGTTTTACGTTAAAAAGCGTCAAACAAACGTTGATCTGCATTAGAAACATTACTATTGAAGTTCCCAACGAAAATTGCAAATGAATCGTTTTCTATGCGATATCTCTTGTGTTTTACGTTAATAAGCGTCAAACAAGCGTTGATCTGTATCAGAAACATAACTATTGAAGTTCTCTGGATAATTTGCAAATGAATCATTATCTATGCGATATTTCTCGAGTTTTACGTTAAAAAGCGTCAAACAAACGTTGATCTGCATTAGAAACATAACTATTGAAGTTCCCAACGCAAATTGCAAATGAATTGTTGTCTATGCGGTATCTCTCGTGTTTTACGTTAATAAGCGTTTAACAAGCGTTTATCAGTATCAGAAACATAACTATTGAAGTTCTCTGGACAATTTTCAAATGAATCGTTACTTATGCGATATACAACGTGTTTTACGTTAAAAATCGACAAACAAGCGTTGATATGCATAAGAAACACAACTATTGAATTTCCAAGCGCGAATTGCAAGTGAATCGTTATCTATGCAATATCTCTCGTGTTTTACGTTAATAAGCGTCAAACAAGCGTTGATCTGCATCAGAAACATATCTATTGAAGTTCCCAGCGCGAATTGCAAACGAATCGCTATCTATGCGATATCTCACGTGTTTTACGTTAAAAAGCGTCGATCAAGCGTTCATCTGCATCAGAAACATAACTATTGAAGTTCCCAGCGCGAATTACAAACGAGTCGCTCTATATGCGATATTTCACGTGTTTTACGTTAAAATGCATCAAACAAGCGATGATCTGCTTCAGAAACGTAACTATTGAATTTCCCAGCGCGAACTGCAAATGAATCGTTATCTATGCGATATCTCACGTGTTCTACGTTAAAAAGCGTCGAACAAGCGTTGCTCTGCATCAGAAACGTAACTATTGTAGTTCCCTGCGCGAATTGCAAACGAATCGTTATGTATGCGATATCTCACGTGTTTTACGATAAAAAACGTCGAACAAACGTTGATCTGCATCAGAAACGTAACTATTGTAGTTCCCAGCGCGAATTGCAAACGAATCGCTATCTATGCGATTTCTCACGTGTTTTACGTTAAAATGCTTCAAACAAGCGATGATCTGCATCAGAAACGTTACTATTAAATTTCCCAACGCGAATTGCAAATGAATCCTTATCTATGCGATATCTCACGTGTTTTACGTTAAAAAGCGTCAAACAAGCGTTGATCTGCATCAGAAACGAAACTATTGATGTTCCCTGCGCGAATTGCAAATGAATCGTTATCTATGCGGTATCTCACGTGTTTTACGTTAAAAAGCGTCGAACAAGCGTTGATCTGCATCAGAAACATAACTATTGTTGTTCCCCGCACGAATTGCAAATGAATCGTTATCTATGCGGTATCTTACGTGTTTTACATTAAAAAGCGTCAAACAAGCGTTGATCTGCACCAGAACCGAAACTATTGAAGTTACTTGCGCGAATTGCAAATGAATCGTTATCTATGCGATATCTCACGTGTTTTACGTTAAAAAGCGTCGAACAAGCGCTGATTTGCATCAGAAACATAACTATTGAAGTTCCCAGCACGAATTGCAAACGAATCGCTATCTATGCGATTTCTCACGAATTTTACGTTAAAATGCTTCAAACAAGCGTTGATCTGCATCAGAAACGTAACTATTGAATTTCCCAGCTCGAATTGCGAATGAATCGTTATCTATGCGATATCTCACGTGTTTTACGTTAAAAAACGTCGAACAAGCGTTGATCTGCATCAGAAACATAACTATTGAAGTTCCCAGCGCGAATTGCAAACGAATCGCTATCTATGCGTTATCTCACGTGTTTTACGTTAAAATGCTTCAAACAAGCGTGGATCTTCATCAGAAAAGAAACTATTGTTGTTTACAGCGAAAATTGCAAGTGAATCGTTATCTATGCGATATCTCACCTGTTTCCGTTGAATAGCGTCAAACAAGCGATGATCTGCTTCAGAAACGAAACTATTGAAGTTCCCTGCGCGAATTGCAAATGAATCGTTATCTATGCGATATCTTACGTGTTTTACGTTAAAAAGCGCCAAACAAGCGTTGATCTGCATAAGAAACGAAACTATTGAAGTTCCAAGCACGAATTGCAAATGAATCGTTATCTATGCGGTATCTGACGTGTTTTAGGTTAAAACACGTCGAACAAGCGTTGATCTGCATCAGAAACGTAACTATTGAAGTTCCCAGCACGAATTGCAAATGAATCGCTATATATGCGATACCTCACGTGTTTTACGTTAAAATGCTTGAAACAAGCTTTGATCGTCATCAGAAACGAAACTATTGACGTTTACAGCGAGAATTGCAACTAAATCGTTATCTATGATATATCTCACGTGTTTTACGTTAAAAAGCGTCAAACAAGCGTTGATCTGCATCAGAAACGAAACTATTGAAGTTCCCTGCGCGAATTGCAAATGAATCGTTATCTATGCGATATCTCACGTGTTTTACGTTAAAAAGCGTCGAACAAGCGTTGATCTGCATCAGAAACATAACTATTGACGTTCCCCGCACGAATTGCACATGAATCGTTATCTATGCGATATCTCACGTGTTTTACGTTAAAAAGCGTCGAACAAGCGTTGATCTACATCAGAAACGTAACTATTGAAGTTCCCAGCACGAATTGCAAATGAATCGCTATATATGCGATACTTCACGTGTTTTACGTTAAAATACTTCAAACAAGCGTGGATCTTCAGAAGAAACGAAACTATTGACGTTTACAGCGATAATTGCAAATGAATCGTCTTCTAAGTGATATCTCACGTGTTTTACGTTAAAAAGAGTCAAACAAGCGTTGATCTGCATCAGAAACGGAACTATTGAATTTCCTTGCGCGAATTGCAAATGAATCGTTATCTATACGATATCTCACGTGTTTTACCTTAAAAAGCGTCGAACAAGCGTTGATCTGCATCAGAAACGTAACTATTGAAGTTCCCAGCGCGAATTGCAAACGAATCGCTATCTATGCGATAACTCACGTGTTTTACTTTAAAATGCATTAAACAAGCGTTAATCTTCATCAGAAACGAAACTATTGACGTTTACAGCGAGAATTGCAAATAAATCGTTATCTATGCGGTATCTCACGTGTTTTACGTTAAAAAGCGTCAAACAAGCGTTGATATGCATCAGAAACGAAACTATTGAAGTTCCCTGCGCGAATTTCAAATGAATCGTTATCTATGCGGTATCTCACGTGATTTACGTTAAAAAGCGTCGAACAAGCGCTCATCTGCATCAGAAACGTAACTATTCAAGTTCCCAGCGCGAATTGCAAACGAAGCGCTATCTATGCGATTTCTCACGTGTTTTACGTTAAAATGCTTCAAACAAGCGTTGATCTGCCTCAGAAACATAACTATTGAAGTTAGCTGCGCGAATTGCAAATGAATCGTTATCTATGCGATATCTCACGTGTTCTACGTTAAAAAGCGTCGAACAAGCGTTGATCTGCATCAGAAACGTAACTATTGAAGTTCCCAGCGCGAATTGCAAACGAATCGCTATCTATGCGATAACTCACGTGTTTTACTTTAAAATGCATCAAACAAGCGTGGATCTTCATCAAAAACGAAACTATTGATGTTTACAGCGAGAATTGCAAATGAATCGTTATCTAAGCGGTTTCTCACGTGTTTTACGTTAAAAAGCGTCAAACAAGCGTTGATCTGCATCAGAAACGAAACTATTGAAGTTGCCTGCGCGAATTGCAAATGAATCGTTATCTATGCCGTATCTCACGTGTTTTACGTTAAAAAGCGTCAAACAAGCGTTGATCTGCATCAGAAACGAAACTATTGAAGTTCCCTACGCGAATTGCAATTGAATCGTTATCTATGTGATATCTCACGTGTTTTACGTTAAAACACGTCGAACAAGCGATGATCTGCATCAGAAACGTAACTATTGAAGTTCCAAGCACGAATTGCAAATGAATCATTATCTATGCGGTATCTCACGTGTTTTACGTTAAAACACGTCGAACAAGCGTTGATCTGCATCAGAAACGTAACTATTGAAGTTCCCAACATGAATTGCAAACGAATCGCTATCTATGCGATATCTCACGTGTTTTGCGTTAAAAAGCGTCGAACAAGCGTTGATCTGCATCAGAAACGTAACTATTGAAGTTCCCAGCGCGAATTGCAAACGAATCGCTATCTATGCGATAACTCACGTGTTTTACTTTAAAATGCCTCAAACAAGCGTGGATCTTCATCAGAAACGAAACTATTGACGTTTACAGCGAGAATTGCAAATGAATCGTTATCTATGCGGTATCTCACGTGTTTTACGTTAAAAAGCGTCAAACAAGCGTTGATCTGCATCAGAAACGAAACTATTGAAGTTCCCTGCGCGAATTGCAAATGAATCATTATCTATGCGGTATCTCACGTGTTTTACGTTAAAAAGCGTCAAACAAGCGTTGATCTGCATCAGAAACGAAACTATTGAAGTTCCCTACGCGAATTGCAATTGAATCGTTATCTATGTGATGTCTCACGTGTTTTACGTTAAAACACGTCAAACAACCGTTGATCTGCATCAGAAACGTAACTATTGAAGTTCCAAGCACGAATTGCAAATGAATCGCTATCTATGGGGTATCTCACGTGTTTTACGTTAAAAAGCGTCGAACAAGCGTTGATCTGCATCAGAAACGTAACTATTGAAGTTCCCAGCGCGAATTGCAAACGAATCGCTATCTATGCGATACCGCACGTATTTTACGTTAAAATGCTTCAAACAAGCGTTGATCGTCATCAGAAACGAAACTATTGACGTTTACAGCGAGAATTGCAAATTAATCGTTATCTATGCCATATCTCACGTGTTTTACGTTAAAAAGCGTCAAACAAGCGTTGATCTGCATCAGAAACGAAACTATTGAAGTTCCCTTCGCGAATTGCAAATGAATCGTTATCTATGCGATATTTCACGTGTTTTACGTTAAAAAGCGTCGAACAAGCGTTGATCTGCATCAGAAACATAACTATTGAAGTTCCCAGCGCGAATTGCAAACGAATAGCTATCTATGCGATATCTCACGTGTTTTACGTTAAAATTCTTCAAACAAGCGTGGATCTTCAGAAGAAACCAAACTATTGACGTTTACAGCGATAATTGCAAATGAATCGTCTTCTAAGTTATATCTCACGTGTTTTACGTTAAAAAGAGTCACACAAGCGTTGATCTGCATCAGAAACGGAACTATTGAATTTCCCTGCGCGAATTGCAAATGAATCGTTATCTATGCGATATGTCACGTGTTTTACCTTAAAAAGCGTCGAACAAGCGTTGATCTGCATCAGAAACGTAACGATTGATGTTCCGAGGGCGAATTGCATACGAATCGCTATCTATGCGATTACTCACGTGTTTTACGTTAAAATGCTTCAAACAAGTCTTGAACTGCATCAGAAACGTAACTATTGACGTTTACAGCGAGAATTGCAAATGAATCGTTATCTATGCGATATCTCACGTGTTTTACGTTAAAAAGCGTCAAACAAGCGTTGATCTGCTTCAGAAACGAAACTATTGAAGTTCCCTGCGCGAATTGCAAATGAATCGTTATCTATGCGGTATCTCACGTGATTTACGTTAAAAAGCGTCGAACAAGCGTTGATCTGCATCAGAAACGAAACTATTAACGTTTACAGCGAGAATTGCAAATGAATCGTTATCTATGCGATATCTCACGTGTTTAACGTTAAAAAGCGTCAAACAAGCGTTGATGTGCATCAGAAACGAAACTATTGAAGTTCCCTGCGCGAATTGCAAATGAATCGTTATCTATGCGATATCTCACGTGTTTTACGTTAAAAAGCGTCGAACAATCGTTGATCTGCGTCAGAAACATAACTATTGATGTTCCCCGCACGAATTGCAAATGAATCGTTATCTATGCGATATTTTACGTGTTTTACATTAGAAAGCGTCAAACCAGCGTTGATCTGCATCAGAAACGAAACTATTGAAATTCCCTGCGTGAATTGCAAATGAATCGTTATCTATGCGATATCTCAAGTGTTTTACGTTAAAAAGCGTCAAACAAGCGTTCATCTGCATCAGAAACGAAACTATTGATGTTCCCTGCGCGAATTGCAAATGAATCGTTATATATGCGGTATCTCACGTGTTTTACGTTAAAACAGGTCGAACAAGCGTTGATCTGCATCAGAAACGAAACTATTGATGTTCCCTGCGCGAATTGCAAATGAATCGTTATCTATGCGGTATCTCACGTGTTTTACGTTAAAACACGTCAAACAAGCGATGATCTGCATCAGAAAGGAAACTATAGAAGTTCCCAGCACGAATTGCAAATGAATCGTTATCTATGCGATATCTCACGTGTTTTACGTCAAAAAGCGTCGAACAAGAGTTGATCTGCATCAGAAACATAACTATTGAAGTTCCCATCTTGAATTGCAAACGAATCGCTATCTATGCGATTTCTCACGAATTTTACGTTAAAATGCTTCAAACAAGCGTTGATCTGCATCAGAAACGTAACTATTGAAGTTCCCAGCGCGAATTGCAAATGAATCGTTATCTATGCGTTATCTCACGTATTTTACGTTAAAAAGCGTCGAACAAACGTTGATCTGCATCAGAAACATAACTATTGAAGTTTCAAGCACAAATTGCAAATAAATCGTTATCTATGCGATATCTTACGTGTTTTACGTTAAGAAGCGTCAAACAAGCGTGGATCTGCATCAGAAACGAAACTATTGAAGTTCCCTGCGCGAATTGCAAATGAATCTTTATCTATGCGATAACTCACGTGTTTTACGTTAAAAAGCGTCAAACAAGCGTTGATCTGCATCAGAAACGAAACTATTGAAGTTCCCTGCGCGAATTGCAAATGAATCGTTATCTATGCGATAACTCACGCGTTTTACGTTAAAATGCGTCGAACAAGCGTGGATCTTCATAAGAAACATAACTATTGAAGTTCCCATCGCGAATTGCAAACGAATCGCTATCTATGCGATATCTCACGTGTTTTACGTTAAAATGCGTCGAACAAGCGTGGATCTTCATCAGAAACATAACTATTGAAGTTCCCAGCGCGAATTGCAAACGAATCGCTATCTATGCGATATCTCACGTGTTTTACGTTAAAAAGCGTCGAACAAGTGTTGATCTGCATCAGAAACGTTACTATTGAAGATCCCAGCGCGAATTGCAAACGAATCGCTATCTATGCGATATCTCACGTGTTTTACGTTAAAAAGCGTCGAACAAGCGTTGATCTACATCAGAAACGTAACTATTGAAGTTCCCAGCACGAATTGCAAATGAATCGCTATATATGCGATACTTCACGTGTTTTACGTTAAAATACTTCAAACAAGCGTGGATCTTCAGAAGAAACGAAACTATTGACGTTTACAGCGATAATTGCAAATGAATCGTCTTCTAAGTGATATCTCACGTGTTTTACGTTAAAAAGAGTCAAACAAGCGTTGATCTGCATCAGAAACGGAACTATTGAATTTCCTTGCGCGAATTGCAAATGAATCGTTATCTATACGATATCTCACGTGTTTTACGTTAAAAAGCGTCGAACAAGCGTTGATCTGCATCAGAAACGTAACTATTGAAGTTCCCAGCGCGAATTGCAAACGAATCGCTATCTATGCGATAACTCACGTGTTTTACTTTAAAATGCATTAAACAAGCGTTAATCTTCATCAGAAACGAAACTATTGACGTTTACAGCGAGAATTGCAAATAAATCGTTATCTATGCGGTATCTCACGTGTTTTACGTTAAAAAGCGTCAAACAAGCGTTGATATGCATCAGAAACGAAACTATTGAAGTTCCCTGCGCGAATTTCAAATGAATCGTTATCTATGCGGTATCTCACGTGATTTACGTTAAAAAGCGTCGAACAAGCGCTCATCTGCATCAGAAACGTAACTATTCAAGTTCCCAGCGCGAATTGCAAACGAAGCGCTATCTATGCGATTTCTCACGTGTTTTACGTTAAAATGCTTCAAACAAGCGTTGATCTGCCTCAGAAACATAACTATTGAAGTTAGCTGCGCGAATTGCAAATGAATCGTTATCTATGCGATATCTCACGTGTTCTACGTTAAAAAGCGTCGAACAAGCGTTGATCTGCATCAGAAACGAAACTATTGAAGTTCCCTACGCGAATTGCAATTGAATAGTTATCTATGTGATATCTCACGTGTTTTACGTTAAAACACGTCGAACAAGCGATGATCTGCATCAGAAACGTAACTATTGAAGTTCCAAGCACGAATTGCAAATGAATCATTATCTATGCGGTATCTCACGTGTTTTACGTTAAAACACGTCGAACAAGCGTTGATCTGCATCAGAAACGTAACTATTGAAGTTCCCAACATGAATTGCAAACGAATCGCTATCTATGCGATATCTCACGTGTTTTGCGTTAAAAAGCGTCGAACAAGCGTTGATCTGCATCAGAAACGTAACTATTGAAGTTCCCAGCGCGAATTGCAAACGAATCGCTATCTATGCGATAACTCACGTGTTTTACTTTAAAATGCCTCAAACAAGCGTGGATCTTCATCAGAAACGAAACTATTGACGTTTACAGCGAGAATTGCAAATGAATCGTTATCTATGCTGTATCTCAAGTGTTTTACGTTAAAAAGCGTCAAACAAGCGTTGATCTGCATCAGAAACGAAACTATTGAAGTTCCCTGCGCGAATTGCAAATGAATCGTTATCTATGCGGTATCTCACGTGTTTTACGTTAAAAAGCGTCAAACAAGCGTTGATCTGCATCAGAAACGAAACTATTGAAGTTCCCTACGCGAATTGCAATTGAATCGTTATCTATGTGATGTCTCACGTGTTTTACGTTAAAACACGTCAAACAACCGTTGATCTGCATCAGAAACGTATCTATTGAAGTTCCAAGCACGAATTGCAAATGAATCGCTATCTATGGGGTATCTCACGCGTTTTACGTTAAAAAGCGTCGAACAAGCGTTGATCTGCATCAGAAACGTAACTATTGAAGTTCCCAGCGCGAATTGCAAACGAATCGCTATCTATGCGATACCGCACGTATTTTACGTTAAAATGCTTCAAACAAGCGTGGATCTTCAGAAGAAACCAAACTATTGACGTTTACAGCGATAATTGCAAATGAATCGTCTTCTAAGTTATATCTCACGTGTTTTACGTTAAAAAGAGTCACACAAGCGTTGATCTGCATCAGAAACGGAACTATTGAATTTCCCTGCGCGAATTGCAAATGAATCGTTATCTATGCGATATGTCACGTGTTTTACCTTAAAAAGCGTCGAACAAGCGTTGATCTGCATCAGAAACGTAACTATTGAAGTTCCGAGGGCGAATTGCATACGAATCGCTATCTATGCGATTACTCACGTGTTTTACGTTAAAATGCTTCAAACAAGTCTTGAACTGCATCAGAAACGTAACTATTGACGTTTACAGCGAGAATTGCAAATGAATCGTTATCTATGCGGTATCTCACGTGTTTTACGTTAAAAAGCATCAAACAACCGTTGATCTGCTTCAGAAACGAAACTATTGAAGATCCCTGCGCGAATTGCAAATGAATCGTTATCTATGCGGTATCTCACGTGATTTACGTTAAAAAGCGTCGAACAAGCGTTGATCTGCATCAGAAACGAAACTATTAACGTTTACAGCGAGAATTGCAAATGAATCGTTATCTATGCGATATCTCACGTGTTTTACGTTAAAAAGCGTCAAACAAGCGTTGATCTGCATCAGAAACGAAACTATTGAAGTTCCCTGCGCGAATTGCAAATGAATCGTTATCTATGCGATATCTCACGTGTTTTACGTTAAAAAGCGTCGAACAATCGTTGATCTGCGTCAGAAACATAACTATTGATGTTCCCCGCACGAATTGCAAATGAATCGTTATCTATGCGATATTTTACGTGTTTTACATTAAAAAGCGTCAAACCAGCGTTGATCTGCATCAGAAACGAAACTATTGAAATTCCCTGCGTGAATTGCAAATGAATCGTTATCTATGCGATATCTCAAGTGTTTTACGTTAAAAAGCGTCAAACAAGCGTTGATCTGCATCAGAAACGAAACTATTGATGTTCCCTGCGCGAATTGCAAATGAATCGTTATATATGCGGTATCTCACGTGTTTTACGTTAAAACAGGTCGAACAAGCGTTGATCTGCATCAGAAACGAAACTATTGATGTTCCCTGCGCGAATTGCAAATGAATCGTTATCTATGCGGTATCTCACGTGTTTTACGTTAAAACACGTCAAACAAGCGTTGATCTGCATCAGAAACATAACTATAGAAGTTCCCAGCACGAATTGCAAATGAATCGTTATCTATGCGATATCTCACGTGTTTTACGTCAAAAAGCGTCGAACAAGAGTTGATCTGCATCAGAAACATAACTATTGAAGTTCCCATCTCGAATTGCAAACGAATCGCTATCTATGCGATTTCTCACGAATTTTACGTTAAAATGCTTCAAACAAGCGTTGATCTGCATCAGAAACGTATCTATTGAATTTCCCAGCTCGAATTGCAAATGAATCGTTATCTATGCGTTATCTCACGTATTTTACGTTAAAAAGCGTCGAACAAACGTTGATCTGCATCAGAAACATAACTATTGAAGTTTCAAGCACAAATTGCAAATAAATCGTTATCTATGCGATATCTTACGTGTTTTACGTTAAGAAGCGTCAAACAAGCGTGGATCTGCATCAGAAACGAAACTATTGAAGTTCCCTGCGCGAATTGCAAATGCATCTTTATCTATGCGATAACTCACGTGTTTTACGTTAAAATGCGTCGAACAAGCGTGGATCTTCATCAGAAACTTAACTATTGAAGTTCCCAGCGAGAATTGCAAACGAATCGATATCTATGCGATATCTCACGTGTTTTACGTTAAAATGCTTCAAACAAGGGTTGATCTGCATCAGAAACGTAACTATTGAATTTCCCAGCACAAATTGCAAATGAATCGTTATCTATGCGATATCTCACGTGTTTTACGTTAAAAAGCGTCGAACAAGTGTTGATCTGCATCAGAAACGTTACTATTGAAGATCCCAGCGCGAATTGCAAACGAATCGCTATCTATGCGATATCTCACGTGTTTTACGTTAAAAAGCGTCAAACAAGCGTTGATCTGCATCAGAAACGAAACTATTGAAGTTCCCTGCGCGAATTGCAAATGAATCGTTATCTATGCGATAACTCACGCGTTTTACGTTAAAATGCGTCGAACAAGCGTGGATCTTCATAAGAAACATAACTATTGAAGTTCCCATCGCGAATTGCAAACGAATCGCTATCTATGCGATATCTCACGTGTTTTACGTTAAAATGCGTCGAACAAGCGTGGATCTTCATCAGAAACATAACTATTGAAGTTCCCAGCGCGAATTGCAAACGAATCGCTATCTATGCGATATCTCACGTGTTTTACGTTAAAATGCTTCAAACAAGGGTTGATCTGCATCAGAAACGTAACTATTGAATTTCCCAGCGCGAATTGCAAACGAATCGCTATCTATGCGATATCTCACGTGTTTTACGTTAAAAAGCGTCGAACAAGCGTTGATCTGCATCAGAAACATAACTAATGAAGATCCCAGCGCGAATTGCAAACGAATCGCTATCTATGCGATATCTCACGTGTTTTACGTTAAAAAGCGTCAAACAAGCGTTGATATGCATCAGAAACGAAACTATTGAAGTTCCCTGCGCGAATTGCAAATGAATCGTTATCTATGCGATAACTCACGTGTTTTACGTTAAAATGCTTCAAACAAGCGATGATGTGCATCAGAAACGTTACTATTGAATTTCCCAGCCCGAATTGCAAATGAATCGTTATCTATGCGATATCTCACGTGTTTTACGTTAAAAAGCGTCGAACAAGCGTTGATCTGCATCAGAAACATAACTATTGAAGATCCCAGCGCGAATTGCAAACGAATCGCTATCTATGCGATATCTCACGTGTTTTACGTTAAAAAGCGTCAAACAAGCGTTGATCTGCATCAGAAACGAAACTATTGAAGTTCCCTGCGCGAATTGCAAATGAATCGTTATCTATGCGATAACTCACGCGTTTTACGTTAAAATGCGTCGAACAAGCGTGGATCTTCATAAGAAACATAACTATTGAAGTTCCCAGCGCGAATTGCAAACGAATCGCTATCTATGCGATATCTCACGTGTTTTACGTTAAAATGCGTCGAACAAGCGTGGATCTTCATCAGAAACATAACTATTGAAGTTCCCAGCGCGAATTGCAAACGAATCGCTATCTATGCGATATCTCACGTGTTTTACGTTAAAATGCTTCAAACAAGGGTTGATCTGCATCAGAAACGTAACTATTGAATTTCCCAGCGCGAATTGCAAACGAATCGCTATCTATGCGATATCTCACGTGTTTTACGTTAAAAAGCGTCGAACAAGCGTTGATCTGCATCAGAAACATAACTAATGAAGATCCCAGCGCGAATTGCAAACGAATCGCTATCTATGCGATATCTCACGTGTTTTACGTTAAAAAGCGTCAAACAAGCGTTGATATGCATCAGAAACGAAACTATTGAAGTTCCCTGCGCGGAATTGCAAATGAATCGTTATCTATGCGATAACTCACGTGTTTTACGTTAAAATGCGTCGAACAAGCGTGGATCTTCTTCAGAAACATAACTATTGAAGTTCCCAGCGCGAATAGCAAACGAATCGCTATCTATGCGGTATCTCACGTGTTTTACGTTAAAAAGCGTCGAACAAACGTTGATCTGCATCAGAAACATAACTATTGAAGTTCCAAGCACAAATTGCAAATGAATCGTTATCTATGCGATATCTTACGAGTTTTACGTTAAGAAGCGTCAAACAAGCGTGGATCTGCATCAGAAACGAAACTATTGAAGTTCCCTGCGCGAATTGCAAATGAATCTTTATCTATGCGATATCTCACGTGTTTTACGTTAAAATGCTTCAAACAAGGGTTGATCTGCATCAGAAACGTAACTATTGAATTTCCCACCACGAATTGCAAATGAATCGTTATCTATGCGATATCTCACGTGTTTTACGTTAAAAAGCGTCGAACAAGTGTTGATCTGCATCAGAAACATTACTATTGAAGATCCCAGCGCGAATTGCAAACGAATCGCTATCTATGCGATATCTCACGTGTTTTACGTTAAAAAGCGTCAAACAAGCGTGGATCTGCATCAGAAACGAAACTATTGAAGTTCCCAGCGCGAATTGCAAACGAATCGCTATCTATGCGATATCTAACGTGTTTTACGTTAAAAAGCGTCGAACAAGCGTTGATCTGCATCAGAAACATAACTATTGAAGATCCCAGCGCGAATTGCAAACGAAGCGCTATCTATGCGATATCTCACGTGTTTTACGTTAAAAAGCGTCAAACAAGCGTTGATCTGCATCAGAAACGAAACTATTGAAGTTCCCTGCGCGAATTGCAAATGAATCGTTATCTATGCGATAACTCACGTGTTTTACGTTAAAATGCGTCAAACAAGCGTTGATCTGCATCAGAAACGAAACTATTGAATTTCCCTGCGCGAATTGCAAATGAATCGTTATCTATGCGATATCTAACGTGTTTTACGTTAAAAAGCGTCAAACAAGCGTTTATCTGCATCAGAAACGAAACTATTGATGTTCCCTGCGCGAATTGCAAATGAATCGTTTTCTATGCGATAACTCACGTGTTTTACGTTAAAATGCGTCGAACAAGCGTGGATCTTCATCAGAAACGAAACTATTGAAGTTCCCTGCGCGAATTGCAAATGAATCGTTATCTATGCGATATCTCACGTGTTTTAAGTTAAAAAGCGTCGAACAAGCGTTGATCCGCATCAGAAACGAAACTATTGAAGTTCCCAGCGCGAATTGCAAATGAATCGTTATCTATGCGATATCTCACGTATTTTACGTTAAAAAGCGTCGAACAAACGTTGATCTGAATCAGAAACATAACTATTGAAGTTCCCAGCGCGAATTGCAAACGAATCGCTATCTATGCGATATCTCACGTGTTTTACGTTAAAATGCTTCAAACAAGTGTTGATCTGCATCAGAAACGTAACTATTGAATTTCCCAGCGCGAATTGCAAACTAATCGCTATCTATGCAATATCTCACGTGTTTTACGTTAAAATGCTTCAAACAAGCGATGATCTGCATCAGAAACGTTACTATTGAATTTCCCAGCCCGAATTGCAAATGAATCGTTATCTATGCGATATCTCACGTGTTTTACGTTAAAAAACGTCAAACAAGCGTGGATCTGCATCAGAAACGAAACTATTGAAGTTCCCAGCGCGAATTGCAAACGAATCGCTATCTATGCGATATCTCACGTGTTTTACGTTAAAAATCGTCGAACAAGCGTTGATCTGCATCAGAAACATAACTAATGAAGATCCCAGCGCGAATTGCAAACGAATCGCTATCTATGCGATATCTCACGTGTTTTACGTTAAAATGCTTCAAACAAGGGTTGATCTGCATCAGAAACGAAACTATTGAAGTTCCCATCGCGAATTGCAAACGAATCGCTATCTATGCGATATCTCACGTGTTTTACGTTAAAATGCTTCAAACAAGGGTTGATCTGCATCAGAAACGTAACTATTGAATTTCCCAGCGCGAATTGCAAACTAATCGCTATCTATGCGATATCTCAAGTGTTTTACGTTAAAATGCTTCAAACAAGCGATGATGTGCATCAGAAACGTTACTATTGAATTTCCCAGCCCGAATTGCAAATGAATCGTTATCTATGCGATATCTCACGTGTTTTACGTTAAAAAGCGTCGAACAAGCGTTGATCTGCATCAGAAACATTACTATTGAAGATCCCAGCGCGAATTGCAAACGAATCGCTATCTATGCGATATCTCACGTGTTTTACGTTAAAATGCGTCGAACAAGCGTGGATCTTCATCAGAAACATAACTATTGAAGTTCCCAGCGCGAATTGCAAACGAATCGCTATCTATGCGATATCTCACGTGTTTTACGTTAAAATGCTTCAAACAAGGGTTGATCTGCATCAGAAACGTAACTATTGAATTTCCCAGCGCGAATTGCAAACGAATCGCTATCTATGCGATATCTCACGTGTTTTACGTTAAAAAGCGTCGAACAAGCGTTGATCTGCATCAGAAACATAACTAATGAAGATCCCAGCGCGAATTGCAAACGAATCGCTATCTATGCGATATCTCACGTGTTTTACGTTAAAAAGCGTCAAACAAGCGTTGATATGCATCAGAAACGAAACTATTGAAGTTCCCTGCGCGGAATTGCAAATGAATCGTTATCTATGCGATAACTCACGTGTTTTACGTTAAAATGCTTCAAACAAGCGATGATGTGCATCAGAAACGTTTCTATTGAATTTCCCAGCCCGAATTGCAAATGAATCGTTATCTATGCGATATCTCACGTGTTTTACGTTAAAAAGCGTCGAACAAGCGTTGATCTGCATCAGAAACATTACTATTGAAGATCCCAGCGCGAATTGCAAACGAATCGCTATCTATGCGATATCTCACGTGTTTTACGTTAAAAAGCGTCAAACAAGCGTTGATATGCATCAGAAACGAAACTATTGAAGTTCCCTGCGCGGAATTGCAAATGAATCGTTATCTATGCGATAACTCACGTGTTTTACGTTAAAATGCTTCAAACAAGCGATGATGTGCATCAAAAACGTTTCTATAGAATTTCCCAGGCCGAATTGCAAATGAATCGTTATCTATGCAATAACTTCCGTGTTTTACGCTAAAAAGCGTCAAACAAGCGTTGACTTCATCAGGAACGAAACTATTGAAGTTCCCTGCGCGAATTGCAAATGAATCGTTATCTATGCGATATCTCACGTGTTTTACGTTAAAAAACGTCAAACAAGCGTGGATCTGCATCAGAAACGAAACTATTGAAGTTCCCTGCGCGAATTGCAAACGAATCGCTATCTATGCGATATCTCACGTGTTTTACGTTAAAAAGCGTCGAACAAGCGTTGATCTGCATCAGAAACATAACTATTGAAGATCCCAGCGCGAATTGCAAACGAATCGCTATCTATGCGATATCTCACGTGTTTTACGTTAAAAAGCGTCAAACAAGCGTTGATCTGCATCAGAAACGAAACTATTGAAGTTCCCTGCGCGAATTGCAAATGAATCGTTATCTATGCGATAACTCACGTGTTTTACGTTAAAATGCGTCGAACAAGCGTGGATCTTCTTCAGAAACATAACTATTGAAGTTCCCAGCGCGAATAGCAAACGAATCGCTATCTATGCGGTATCTCACGTGTTTTACGTTAAAAAGCGTCGAACAAACGTTGATCTGCATCAGAAACATAACTATTGAAGTTCCAAGCACAAATTGCAAATGAATCGTTATCTATGCGATATCTTACGAGTTTTACGTTAAGAAGCGTCAAACAAGCTTGGATCTGCATCAGAAACGAAACTATTGAAGTTCCCTGCGCGAATTGCAAATGAATCTTTATCTATGCGATATCTCACGTGTTTTACGTTAAAAAGCGTCGAACAAGCGTTGATCTGCATCAGAAACGAAACCATTGAAGTTCCCTGCGCGAATTGCAAATGAATCGTTATCTATGCAATATCTTACGTGTTTTACGTAAAAAGCATCAAACAAGCGTGGATCTGCATCAGAAACGAAACTATTGAAGTTCCCAGCGCGAAATGCAAACGTAAAGCTATCTATGCGATATCTCACGTGTTTTACGTTAAAAAGCGTCGAACAAGCGTTGATCTGCATCAGAATCATAACTATTGAAGTTCCCAGTGTGAATTGCAAACGAATCGCTATCTATGCGATATCTCACGTGCTTTACGTTAAAAAGCGTCGAACAAGCGTCATTCTGCATCAGAAACATAACTATTGAAGTTCCCAGCGCGAATTGCAAACGAATCGCTATCTATGCGATATCTCACGTGTTTTACGTTAAAAAGCGTCGAACAAGCGTTGATCTGCATCAGAAACATAACTATTGAAGATCCCAGCGCGAATTGCAAACGAATCGCTATCTATGCGATATCTCACGTGTTTTACGTTAAAAAGCGTCAAACAAGCGTTGATCTGCATCAGAAACGAAACCATTGAACTTCCCTGCGAGAATTGCAAATGAATCGTTATCTATGCGATAACACACGTGTTTTACGTTAAAATGCGTCGAACAAGCGTGGATCTTCATCAGAAACATAACTATTGAAGTTCCCAGCGCGAATTGCAAACGAGTCGCTATCTATGCGATATCTCACGTGTTTTACGTTAAAATGCTTCAAACAAGGGATCATCTGCATCAGAAACGTAACTATTGAATTTCCAAGAACGAATTGCAAATGAATCGTTATCTATGCGATAACTCACGTGTTTTACGTTAAAAAGCGTCGAACAAGTGTTGATCTGCATCAGAAACATTACTATTGAAGATCCCAGCGCGAATTGCAAACGAATCGCTATCTATGCGATATCTCACGGGTTTTACGTTAAAAAGCGTCAAACAAGCGTGGATCTGCATCAGAAACGAAACTATTGAAGTTCCCAGCGCGAATTGCAAACGAATCACTATCTATGCGATATCTAACGTGTTTTACGTTAAAAAGCGTCGAACAAGCGTTGATCTGCATCAGAAACATAACCATTGAAGATCCCAGCGCGAATTGCAAACGAAGCGCTATCGATGCGATATCTCACGTGTTTTACGTTAAAAAGCGTCAAACAAGCGTTGATCTGCATCAGAAACGAAACTATTGAAGTTCCCTGCGCGAATTGCAAATGAATCGTTATCTATGCGATAACTCACGTGTTTTACGTTAAAATGCGTCAAACAAGCGTTGATCTGCATCAGAAACGAAACTATTGAAGTTCCCTGCGCGAATTGCAAATGAATCGTTATCTATGCGATATCTAACGTGTTTTACGTTAAAAAGCGTCAAAAAGCGTTTATCTGCATCAGAAACGAAACTATTGAAGTTCCCTGCGCGAATTGCAAATGAATCGTTTTCTATGCGATAACTCACGTGTTTTACGTTAAAATGCGTCGAACAAGCGTGGATCTTCATCAGAAACGAAACTATTGAAGTTCCCTGCGCGAATTGCAAATGAATCGTTATCTATGCGATATCTCACGTGTTTTAAGTTAAAAAGCGTCGAACAAGCGTTGATCCGCATCAGAAACGAAACTATTGAAGTTCCCAGCGCGAATTGCAAATGCATCGTTATCTATGCGATATCTCACGTATTTTACGTTAAAAAGCGTCGAACAAACGTTGATCTGAATCAGAAACATAACTATTGAAGTTCCCAGCGCGAATTGCAAACGAATCCCTATCTATGCGATATCTCACGTGTTTTACGTTAAAATGCTTCAAACAAGTGTTGATCTGCATCAGAAACGTAACTATTGAATTTCCCAGCGCGAATTGCAAACTAATCGCTATCTATGCAATATCTCACGTGTTTTACGTTAAAATGCTTCAAACAAGCGATGATCTGCATCAGAAACGTTACTATTGAATTTCCCAGACCGAATTGCAAATGAATCGTTATCTATGCGAAATCTCACGTGTTTTACGTTAAAAAACGTCAAACAAGCGTGGATCTGCATCAGAAACGAAACTATTGAAGTTCCCAGCGCGAATTGCAAACGAATCGCTATCTATGCGATATCTCACGTGTTTTACGTTAAAAAGCGTCGAACAAGCGTTGATCTGCATCAGAAACATAACTAATGAAGATCCCAGAGCGAATTGCAAACGAATCGCTATCTATGCGACATCTCACGTGTTTTACGTTAAAATGCGTCGAACAAGCGTGGATCTTCATCAGAAACATAACTATTGAAGTTCCCAGCGCGAATTGCAAACGAATCGCTATCTATGCGATATCTCACGTGTTTTACGTTAAAATGCTTCAAACAAGGGTTGATCTGCATCAGAAACGTAACTATTGAATTTCCCAGCGCGAATTGCAAACTAATCGCTATCTATGCGATATCTCACGTATTTTACGTTAAAATGCTTCAAACAAGCGATGATCTGCATCAGAAACGTTACTATTGAATTTCCCAGCCCGAATTGCAAATGAATCGTTATCTATGCGATATCTCACGTGTTTTACGTTAAAAATCGTCGAACAAGCGTTGATCTGCATCAGAAACATTACTATTGAAGATCCCAGCGCGAATTGCAAACGAATCGCTATCTATGCGATATCTCACGTGTTTTACGTTAAAATGCGTCGAACAAGCGTGGATCTTCATCAGAAACATAACTATTGAAGTTCCCAGCGCGAATTGCAAACGAATCGCTATCTATGCGATATCTCACGTGTTTTACGTTAAAATGCTTCAAACAAGGGTTGATCTGCATCAGAAACGTAACTATTGAATTTCCCAGCGCGAATTGCAAACGAATCGCTATCTATGCGATATCTCACGTGTTTTACGTTAAAAAGCGTCGAACAAGCGTTGATCTGCATCAGAAACATAACTAATGAAGATCCCAGCGCGAATTGCAAACGAATCGCTATCTATGCGATATCTCACGTGTTTTACGTTAAAAAGCGTCAAACAAGCGTTGATATGCATCAGAAACGAAACTATTGAAGTTCCCTGCGCGGAATTGCAAATGAATCGTTATCTATGCGATAACTCACGTGTTTTACGTTAAAATGCTTCAAACAAGCGATGATGTGCATCAGAAACGTTACTATTGAATTTCCCAGCCCGAATTGCAAATGAATCGTTATCTATGCGATATCTCACGTGTTTTACGTTAAAAAGCGTCGAACAAGCGTTGATCTGCATCAGAAACATTACTATTGAAGATCCCAGCGCGAATTGCAAACGAATCGCTATCTATGCGATATCTCACGTGTTTTACGTTAAAAAGCGTCAAACAAGCGTTGATATGCATCAGAAACGAAACTATTGAAGTTCCCTGCGCGGAATTGCAAATGAATCGTTTTCTATGCGATTACTCACGTGTTTTACGTTAAAATGCTTCAAACAAGCGATGATGTGCATCAAAAACGTTTCTATAGAATTTCCCAGGCCGAATTGCAAATGAATCGTTATTTATGCAATAACTTCCGTGTTTTACGCTAAAAAGCGTCAAACAAGCGTTGACTTCATCAGAAACGAAACTATTGAAGTTCCCTGCGCGAATTGCAAATGAATCGTTATCTATGCGATATCTCACGTGTTTTACGTTAAAAAACGTCAAACAAGCGTGGATCTGCATCAGAAACGAAACTATTGAAGTTCCCTGCGCGAATTGCAAACGAATCGCTATCTATGCGATACCTCACGTGTTTTACGTTAAAAAGCGTCGAACAAGCGTTGATCTGCATCAGAAACATAACTATTGAAGATCCCAGCGCGAATTGCAAACGAATCGCTATCTATGCGATATCTCACGTGTTTTACGTTAAAAAGCGTCAAACAAGCGTTGATCTGCATCAGAAACGAAACTATTGAAGTTCCCTGCGCGAATTGCAAATGAATCGTTATCTATGCGATAACTCACGTGTTTTACGTTAAAATGCGTCGAACAAGCGTGGATCTTCTTCAGAAACATAACTATTGAAGTTCCCAGCGCGAATAGCAAACGAATCGCTATCTATGCGGTATCTCACGTGTTTTACGTTAAAAAGCGTCGAACAAACGTTGATCTGCATCAGAAACATAACTATTGAAGTTCCAAGCACAAATTGCAAATGAATCGTTATCTATGCGATATCTTACGAGTTTTACGTTAAGAAGCGCCAAACAAGCTTGGATCTGCATCAGAAACGAAACTATTGAAGTTCCCTGCGCGAATTGCAAATGAATCTTTATCTATGCGATATCTCACGTGTTTTACGTTAAAAAGCGTCGAACAAGCGTTGATCTGCATCAGAAACGAAACCATTGAAGTTCCCTGCGCGAATTGCAAATGAATCGTTATCTATGCGATATCTTACGTGTTTTACGTAAAAAGCATCAAACAAGCGTGGATCTGCATCAGAAACGAAACTATTGAAGTTCCAAGCGCGAAATGCAAACGTATCGCTATCTATGCGATATCTCACGTGTTTTACGTTAAAAAGCGTCGAACAAGCGTTGATCTGCATCAGAAACATAACTATTGAAGTTCCCAGTGCGAATTGCAAACGAATCGCTATCTATGCGATATCTCACGTGCTTTACGTTAAAAAGCGTCGAACAAGCGTCATTCTGCATCAGAAACATAACTATTGAAGTTCCCAGCGCGAATTGCAAACGAATCGCTATCTATGCGATATCTCACGTGTTTTACGTTAAAAAGCGTCGAACAAGCGTTGATCTGCATCAGAAACATAACTATTGAAGATCCCAGCGCGAATTGCAAACGAATCGCTATCTATGCGATATCTCACGTGTTTTACGTTAAAAAGCGTCAAACAAGCGTTGATCTGCATCAGAAACGAAACCATTGAAGTTCCCTGCGCGAATTGCAAATGAATTGTTATCTATGCGATAACTCACGTGTTTTACGTTAAAATGCGTCGAACAAGCGTGGATCTTCATCAGAAACATAACTATTGAAGTTCCCAGCGCGAATTGCAAACGAATCGCTATCTATGCGATATCTCACGTGTTTTACGTTAAAATGCTTCAAACAAGGGTTGATCTGCATCAGAAACGTAACTATTGAATTTCCCACCACGAATTGCAAATGAATCGTTATCTATGCGATATCTCACGTGTTTTACGTTAAAAAGCGTCGATCAAGTGTTGATCTGCATCAGAAACATTACTATTGAAGATCCCAGCGCGAATTGCAAACGAATCGCTATCTATGCGATATCTCACGGGTTTTACGTTAAAAAGCGTCAAACAAGCGTGGATCTGCATCAGAAACGAAACTATTGAAGTTCCCAGCGCGAATTGCAAACGAATCGCTATCTATGCGATATCTAACGTGTTTTACGTTAAAAAGCGTCGAACAAGCGTTGATCTGCATCAGAAACATAACCATTGAAGATCCCAGCGCGAATTGCAAACGAAGCGCTATCTATGCGATATCTCACGTGTTTTACGTTAAAAAGCGTCAAACAAGCGTTGATCTGCATCAGAAACGTAACTATTGAATTTCCCAGCGCGAATTGCAAACTAATCGCTATCTATGCGATATCTCACGTGTTTTACGTTAAAATGCTTCAAACAAGCGATGATGTGCATCAGAAACGTTACTATTGAATTTCCCAGCCCGAATTGCAAATGAATCGTTATCTATGCGATATCTCACGTGTTTTACGTTAAAAAGCGTCGAACAAGCGTTGATCTGCATCAGAAACATTACTATTGAAGATCCCAGAGCGAATTGCAAACGAATCGCTATCTATGCGATATCTCACGTGTTTTACGTTAAAATGCGTCGAACAAGCGTGGATCTTCATCAGAAACATAACTATTGAAGTTCCCAGCGCGAATTGCAAACGAATCGCTATCAATGCGATATCTCACGTGTTTTACGTTAAAATGCTTCAAACAAGGGTTGATCTGCATCAGAAACGTAACTATTGAATTTCCCAGCGCGAATTGCAAACTAATCGCTATCTATGCGATATCTCACGTATTTTACGTTAAAATGCTTCAAACAAGCGATGATCTGCATCAGAAACGTTACTATTGAATTTCCCAGCCCGAATTGCAAATGAATCGTTATCTATGCGGTATCTCACGTGTTTTACGTTTAAAAACGTCAAACAAGCGTGGATCTGCATCAGAAACATAACTATTGAAGTTCCCAGCGCGAATTGCAAACGAATCGCTATCTATGCGATATCTCACGTGTTTTACGTTAAAAAGCGTCAAACAAGCGTTGATCTGCATCAGAAACGAAACTATTGAAGTTCCCTTCGCGAATTGCAAATGAATCGTTATCTATGCGATAACTCACGTGTTTTACGTTAAAATGCGTCGAACAAGCGTGGATCTTCATCAGAAACATAACTATTGACGTTCCCAGCGCGAATTGCAAACGAATCGCTATCTATGCGATATCTCACGTGTTTTATGTTAAAATGCTTCAAACAAGTGTTGATCGACATCAGAAACGTAACTATTGAAGTTCCCAGCGCGAATTGCAATCTAATCGCTATCTATGCGATATCTCACGTGTTTTACGTTAAAATGCTTCAAACAAGCGATGATGTGCATCAGAAACGTTACTATTGAATTTCCCAGGCGAATTGCAAATGAATCGTTATCTATGCGATATCTCACGTTTTTTACGTTAAAAAGCGTCGAACAAGTGTTGATCTGCATCAGAAACATTACTATTGAAGATCCCAGCGCGAATTGCAGACGTATAGCTATCTATGCGATATCTCACGAGTTTTACGTTAAAAAGCGTCAAACAAGCGTTGATCTGCATCAGAAACGAAACTATTGAAGTTCACTGCGCGAATTGCAAATGAATCGTTATCTATGCGATATCTCACGTGTTTTACGTTAAAAAGCGTCAAACAAGCGTTGATCTGCATCAGAAACGAAACTATTGAAGTTCCCAGCGCGAATTGCAAACGAATCGCTATCTATGCGATATCTAACGTGTTTTACGTTAAAAAGCGTCGAACAAGCGTTGATCTGCATCAGAAACATAACCATTGAAGATCCCAGCGCGAATTGCAAACGAAGCGCTATCTATGCGATATCTCACGTGTTTTACGTTAAAATGCGTCAAACAAGCGTTGATCTGCATCAGAAACGAAACTATTGAAGTTCCCTGCGCGAATTGCAAATGAATCGTTATCTATGCGATATCTAACGTGTTTTACGTTAAAAAGCGTCAAACAAGCGTTTATCTGCATCAGAAACGAAACTATTGAAGTTCCCTGCGCGAATTGCAAATGAATCGTTTTCTATGCGATAACTCACGTGTTTTACGTTAAAATGCGTCGAACAAGCGTGGATCTTCATCAGAAACGAAACTATTGAAGTTCCCTGCGCGAATTGCAAATGAATCGTTATCTATGCGATATCTCACGTGTTTTAAGTTAAAAAGCGTCGAACAAGCGTTGATCCGCATCAGAAACGAAACTATTGAAGTTCCCAGCGCGAATTGCAAATGAATTGTTATCTATGCGATATCCCACGTATTTTACGTTAAAAAGCGTCGAACAAACGTTGATCTGAATCAGAAACATAACTATTGAAGTTCCCAGCGCGAATTGCAAACGAATCCCTATCTATGCGATATCTCACGTGTTTTACGTTAAAATGCTTCAAACAAGGGTTGATCTGCATCAGAAACGTAACTATTGAATTTCCCAGCGCGAATTGCAAACTAATCGCTATCTATGCGATATCTCACGTGTTTTACGTTAAAATGCTTCAAACAAGCGATGATCTGCATCAGAAACGTTACTATTGAATTTCCCAGACCGAATTGCAAATGAATCGTTATCTATGCGATATCTCACGTGTTTTACGTTAAAAAACGTCAAACAAGCGTGGATCTGCATCAGAAACGAAACTATTGAAGTTCCCAGCGCGAATTGCAAACGAATCGCTATCTATGCGATATCTCACGTGTTTTACGTTAAAAATCGTCGAACAAGCGTTGATCTGCATCAGAAACATAACTAATGAAGATCCCAGCGCGAATTGCAAACGAATCGCTATCTATGCGATATCTCACGTGTTTTACGTTAAAAAGCGTCAAACAAGCGTTGATCTGCATCAGAAACGAAACTATTGAAGTTCCCTGCGCGAATTGCAAATGAATCGTTATCTATGCGATAACTCACGTGTTTTACGTTAAAATGCGTCGAACAAGCGTGGATCTTCATCAGAAGCATAACTATTGAAGTTCCCAGCGCGAATTGCAAACGAATCGCTATCTATGCGATATCTCACGTGTTTTACGTTAAAATGCTTCAAACAAGGGTGATCGGCATCGGAAACGTAACTATTGAATTTCCCAGAGCGAATTGCAAACTAATCGCTATCTATGCGATATCTCACGTGTTTTACGTTAAAATGCTTCAAACAAGCGATGATGTGCATCAGAAACGTTACTATTGAATTTCCCAGCCCGAATTGCAAATGAATCGTTATCTATGCTATATCTCACGTGTTTTACGTTAAAAAGCGTCGAACAAGCGTTGATCTGCATCAGAAACATAACTATTGAAGATCCCAGGGCGAATTGTAAACAAATCGCTATCTATGCGATATCTCACTTGTTTTACGTTAAAAAGCGTCAAACAAGCGTTGATCTGCATCAGAAACGAAACTATTGAAGTTCCCTGCGCGAATTGCAAATGAATCGTTATCTATGCGATAACTCACGCGTTTTACGTTAAAATGCGTCGAACAAGCGTGGATCTTCATAAGAAACATAACTATTGAAGTTCCCATCGCGAATTGCAAACGAATCGCTATCTATGCGATATCTCACGTGTTTTACGTTAAAATGCTTCAAACAAGGGTTGATCTGCATCAGAAACGTAACTATTGAATTTCCCAGCGCGAATTGCAAACTAATCGCTATCTATGCGATATCTCAAGTGTTTTACGTTAAAATGCTTCAAACAAGCGATGATGTGCATCAGAAACGTTACTATTGAATTTCCCAGCCCGAATTGCAAATGAATCGTTATCTATGCGATATCTCACGTGTTTTACGTTAAAAAGCGTCGAACAAGCGTTGATCTGCATCAGAAACATTACTATTGAAGATCCCAGAGCGAATTGCAAACGAATCGCTATCTATGCGACATCTCACGTGTTTTACGTTAAAATGCGTCGAACAAGCGTGGATCTTCATGAGAAACATAACTATTGAAGTTCCCAGCGCGAATTGCAAACGAATCGCTATCTATGCGATATCTCACGTGTTTTACGTTAAAATGCTTCAAACAAGGGTTGATCTGCATCAGAAACGTAACTATTGAATTTCCCAGCGCGAATTGCAAACTAATCGCTATCTATGCGATATCTCACGTATTTTACGTTAAAATGCTTCAAACAAGCGATGATCTGCATCAGAAACGTTACTATTGAATTTCCCAGCCCGAATTGCAAATGAATCGTTATCTATGCGGTATCTCACGTGTTTTACGTTTAAAAACGTCAAACAAGCGTGGATCTGCATCAGAAACATAACTATTGAAGTTCCCAGCGCGAATTGCAAACGAATCGCTATCTATGCGATATCTCACGTGTTTTACGTTAAAATGCTTCAAACAAGGGTTGATCGGCATCAGAAACGTAACTATTGAATTTCCCAGCGCGAATTGCAAACTAATCGCTATCTATGCGATATCTCACGTGTTTTACGTTAAAATGCTTCAAACAAGCGATGATGTGCATCAGAAACGTTACTATTGAATTTCCCAGGCGAATTGCAAATGAATCGTTATCTATGCGATATCTCACGTTTTTTACGTTAAAAAGCGTCGAACATGCGTTGATCTGCATCAGAAACATTACTATTGAAGATCCCAGCGCGAATTGCAAACGTATCGCTATCTATGCGATATCTTACGTGTTTTACGTTAAAAAGCGTCAAACAAGCGTTTATCTGCATCAGAAACGAAACTATTGAAGTTCCCTGCGCGAATTGCAAATGAATCGTTATCTATGCGATATCTCACGTGTTTTACGTTAAAAAGCGTCAAACAAGCTTTGATCTGCATCAGAAACGAAACTATTGAAGTTCCCGGCGCGAATTGCAAATGAATCGTTTTCTATGCGATAACTTACGTGTTTTACGTTAAAATGCGTCGAACAAGCGTGGATCTTCATCAGAAACGAAACTATTGAAGTTCCCTGCGCGAATTGCAAATGAATCGTTATCTATGCGGTATCTCACGTGTTTTACGTTAAAAAGCGTCGAACAAGCGTTGATCTGCATCAGAAACATAACAATTGAAGATCCCAGCGAGAATTGCAAACGAATCGCTATCTATGCGATATCTCACGTGTTTTACGTTAAAAAGCGTCAAAAAAGCGTTGATCCGCATCAGAAACAAAACTATTGAAGTTCCCAGCGCGAATTGCAAACGAATCGCTATCTATGCGATATCTCACGTGTTTTACGTTAAAATGCTTCAAACAAGGGTTGATCTGCATCAGAAACGTAACTATTGAATTTCCCAGCACGAATTGCAAATGAATCGTTATCTATGCGATATCTCACGTGTTTTACGTTAAAAAGCGTCGAACAAGTGTTGATCTGCATCAGAAACGTTACTATTGAAGATCCCAGCGCGAATTGCAAACGAATCGCTATCTATGCGATATCTCATGTGTTTTACGTTAAAAAGCGTCAAACAAGCGTTGATCCGCATCAGAAACGAAACTATTGAAGTTCCCAGCGCGAATTGCAAACGAATCGCTATCTATGCGATATCTCACGTGTTTTACGTTAAAATGCTTCAAACAAGGGTTGATCTGCATCAGAAACGTAACTATTGAATTTCCCAGCGCGAATTGCAAACTAATCGCTATCTATGCGATATCTCACGTGTTTTACGTTAAAATGCTTCAAACAAGCGATGATGTGCATCAGAAACGTTACTATTGAATTTCCCAGCCCGAATTGCAAATGAATCGTTATCTATGCGATATCTCACGTGTTTTACGTTAAAAAGCGTCGAACAAGCGTTGATCTGCATCAGAAACATTACTTTTGAAGATAACAGCGCGAATTGCAAACAAATCGCTATCTATGCGATATCTCACGTGTTTTACGTTAAAAAGCGTCAAACAAGCGTTGATCTGCATCAGAAACGAAACTATTGAAGTTCCCTGCGCGAATTGCAAATGAATCGTTATCTATGCGATATCTGACGTGTTTTACGTTAAAAAGCGTCAAACAAGCGTTGATCTGCATCAGAAACGAAACTATTGAAGTTCCCTGCGCGAATTGCAAATGAATCGTTTTCTATGCGATAACTCACGTGTTTTACGTTAAAATGCGTCGAACAAGCGTGGATCTTCATCAGAAACGAAACTATTGAAGTTCCCTGCGCGAATTGCAAATGAATCGTTATCTATGCGATATCTCACGTGTTTTACGTTAAAAAGCGTCGAACAAGCGTTGATCTGCATCAGAAACATAACTATTGTAGATCCCAGCGCGAATTGCAAACGAATCGCTATCTATGCGATATCTCACGTGTTTTACGTTAAAAAGCGTCAAACAAGCGTTGATCCGCATCAGAAACGAAACTATTGAAGTTCCCTGCGCGAATTGCAAATGAATCGTTATCTATGCGATATCTCACGTGTTTTACGTTAAAAAGCGTCGAACAAGTGTTGATCTGCATCAGAAACGTTACTATTGAAGATCCCAGCGCGAATTGCAAACGAATCGCTATCTATGCGATATCTCACGTGTTTTACGTTAAAAAGCGTCAAACAAGCGTGGATCTGCATCAGAAACGAAACTATTGAAGTTCCCAGCGCGAATTGCAAACGAATCGCTATCTATGCTATATCTCACGTGTTTTACGTTAAAAAGCGTCGAACAAGCGTTGATCTGCATCAGAAACATAACTATTGAAGATCCCAGCGCGAATTGCAAACGAATCGCTATCTATGCGATAACTCACGTGTTTTACGTTAAAAAGCGTCAAACAAGCGTTGATCTGCATCAGAAACGAAACTATTGAAGTTCCCTGCGCGAATTGCAAATGAATCGTTATCTATGCGATAACTCACGTGTTTTACGTTAAAATGCGTCGAACAAGCGTGGATCTTCATAAGAAACATAACTATTGAAGTTCCCAGCGCGAATTGCAAACGAATCGCTATCTATGCGATATCTCACGTGTTTTACGTTAAAATGCTTCAAACAAGGGTTGATCTGCGTCAGAAACGTAACTATTGAATTTCCCAGCGCGAATTGCAAACTAATCGCTATCTATGCGATATCTCACGTGTTTTACGTTAAAATGCTTCAAACAAGCGATGATGTGCATCGGAAACGTTACTATTGAATTTCCCAGCCCGAATTGCAAATGAATCGTTATCTATGCGATATCTCACGTGTTTTACGTTAAAAAGCGTCGAACAAGCGTTGATCTGCATTAGAAACGAAACTATTGAAGTTCCCAGCGCGAATTGCAAACGAATCGCTATCTATGCGATATCTCACGTGTTTTACGTTAAAAAGCGTCAAACAAGCGTTGATCTGCACCAGAAACGAAACTATTGAAGTTCCCTGCGCGAATTGCAAATGAATCGTTATCTATGCGATAACTCACGCGTTTTACGTTAATATGCGTCGAACAAGCGTGGATCTTCATAAGAAACATAACTATTGAAGTTCCCATCGTGAATTGCAAACGAATCGCTATCTATGCGATATCTCACGTGTTTTACGTTAAAATGCTTCAAACAAGGGTTGATCTGCATCAGAAACGTAACTATTGAATTTCCCAGCGCGAATTGCAAACTAATCGCTATCTATGCGATATCTCACGTGTTTTACGTTAAAATGCTTCAAACAAGCGATGATGTGCATCAGAAACGTTACTATTGAATTTCCCAGCCCGAATTGCAAATGAATCGTTATCTATGCGATATCTCACGTGTTTTACGTTAAAAAGCGTCGAACAAGCGTTGATCTGCATCAGAAACATTACTATTGAAGATCCCAGAGCGAATTGCAAACGAATCGCTATCTATGCGACATCTCACGTGTTTTACGTTAAAATGCGTCGAACAAGCGTGGATCTTCATCAGAAACATAACTATTGAAGTTCCCAGCGCGAATTGCAAACGAATCGCTATCTATGCGATATCTCACTTGTTTTACGTTAAAATGCTTCAAACAAGGGTTGATCTGCATCAGAAACGTAACTATTGAATTTCCCAGCGCGAATTGCAAACTAATCGCTATCTATGCGATATCTCACGTATTTTACGTTAAAATGCTTCAAACAAGCGATGATCTGCATCAGAAACGTTACTATTGAATTTCCCAGCCCGAATTGCAAATGAATCGTTATCTATGCGGTATCTCACGTGTTTTACGTTTAAAAACGTCAAACAAGCGTGGATCTGCATCAGAAACATAACTATTGAAGTTCCCAGCGCGAATTGCAAACGAATCGCTATCTATGCGATATCTCAAGTGTTTTACGTTAAAAAGCGTCAAACAAGCGTTGATCCGCATCAGAAACGAAACTATTGAAGTTCCCTGCGCGAATTGCAAATGAATCGTTATCTATGCGATATCTCACGTGTTTTACGTTAAAAAGCGTCGAACAAGTGTTGATCTGCATCAGAAACGTTACTATTGAAGATCCCAGCGCGAATTGCAAACGAATCGCTATCTATGCGATATCTCACGTGTTTTACGTTAAAAAGCGTCAAACAAGCGTGGATCTGCATCAGAAACGAAACTATTGAAGTTCCCAGCGCGAATTGCAAACGAATCGCTATCTATGCTATATCTCACGTGTTTTACGTTAAAAAGCGTCGAACAAGCGTTGATCTGCATCAGAAACATAACTATTGAAGATCCCAGCGCGAATTGCAAACGAATCGCTATCTATGCGATAACCCACGTGTTTTACGTTAAAAAGCGTCAAACAAGCGTTGATCTGCATCAGAAACGAAACTATTGAAGTTCCCTGCGCGAATTGCAAATGAATCGTTATCTATGCGATAACTCACGCGTTTTACGTTAAAATGCGTCGAACAAGCGTGGATCTTCATAAGAAACATAACTATTGAAGTTCCCATCGCGAATTGCAAACGAATCGCTATCTATGCGATATCTCACGTGTTTTACGTTAAAATGCTTCAAACAAGGGTTGATCTGCATCAGAAACGTAACTATTGAATTTCCCAGCGCGAATTGCAAACTAATCGCTATCTATGCGATATCTCACGTGTTTTACGTTAAAATGCTTCAAACAAGCGATGATGTGCATCAGAAACGTTACTATTGAATTTCCCAGCCCGAATTGCAAATGAATCGTTATCTATGCTATATCTCACGTGTTTTACGTTAAAAAGCGTCGAACAAGCGTTGATCTGCATCAGAAACATAACTATTGAAGATCCCAGCGCGAATTGTAAACGAATCGCTATCTATGCGATATCTCACGTGTTTTACGTTAAAAAGCGTCAAACAAGCGTTGATCTGCATCAGAAACGAAACTATTGAAGTTCCCTGCGCGAATTGCAAATGAATCGTTATCTATGCGATAACTCACGCGTTTTACGTTAATATGCGTCGAACAAGCGTGGATCTTCATAAGAAACATAACTATTGAAGTTCCCATCGTGAATTGCAAACGAATCGCTATCTATGCGATATCTCACGTGTTTTACGTTAAAATGCTTCAAACAAGGGTTGATCTGCATCAGAAACGTAACTATTGAATTTCCCAGCGCGAATTGCAAACTAATCGCTATCTATGCGATATCTCACGTGTTTTACGTTAAAATGCTTCAAACAAGCGATGATGTGCATCAGAAACGTTACTATTGAATTTCCCAGCCCGAATTGCAAATGAATCGTTATCTATGCGATATCTCACGTGTTTTACGTTAAAAAGCGTCGAACAAGCGTTGATCTGCATCAGAAACATTACTATTGAAGATCCCAGAGCGAATTGCAAACGAATCGCTATCTATGCGATATCTCACGTGTTTTACGTTAAAATGCGTCGAACAAGCGTGGATCTTCATCAGAAACATAACTATTGAAGTTCCCAGCGCGAATTGCAAACGAATCGCTATCTATGCGATATCTCACGTGTTTTACGTTAAAATGCTTCAAACAAGGGTTGATCTGCATCAGAAACGTAACTATTGAATTTCCCAGCGCGAATTGCAAACTAATCGCTATCTATGCGATATCTCACGTGTTTTACGTTAAAATGCTTCAAACAAGCGATGATGTGCATCAGAAACGTTACTATTGAATTTCCCAGGCGAATTGCAAATGAATCGTTATCTATGCGATATCTCACGTTTTTTACGTTAAAAAGCGTCGAACATGCGTTGATCTGCATCAGAAACATTACTATTGAAGATCCCAGCGCGAATTGCAAACGTATCGCTATCTATGCGATATCTCACGTGTTTTACGTTAAAAAGCGTCAAACAAGCGTTGATCTGCATCAGAAACGAAACTATTGAAGTTCCCTGCGCGAATTGCAAATGAATCGTTATCTATGCGATAACTCACGCGTTTTACGTTAAAATGCGTCGAACAAGCGTGGATCTTCATAAGAAACATAACTATTGAAGTTCCCATCGCGAATTGCAAACGAATCGCTATCTATGCGATATCTCACGTGTTTTACGTTAAAATGCTTCAAACAAGGGTTGATCTGCATCAGAAACGTAACTATTGAATTTCCCAGCGCGAATTGCAAACTAATCGCTATCTATGCGATATCTCATGTGTTTTACGTTAAAATGCTTCAAACAAGCGATGATCTGCATCAGAAACGTTACTATTGAATTTCCCAGCCCGAATTGCAAATGAATCGTTATCTATGCGGTATCTCACGTGTTTTACGTTTAAAAACGTCAAACAAGCGTGGATCTGCATCAGAAACATAACTATTGAAGTACCCAGCGCGAATTGCAAACGAATCGCTATCTATGCGATATCTCACGTGTTTTACGTTAAAAAGCGTCAAACAAGCGTTGATCTGCATCAGAAACGAAACTATTGAAGTTCCCTGCGCGAATTGCAAATGAATCGTTATCTATGCGATAACTCACGTGTTTTACGTTAAAATGCGTCGAACAAGCGTGGATCTTCATCAGAAACGAAACTATTGAAGTTCCCTGCGCGAATTGCAAATGAATCGTTATCTATGCGATATCTCACGTGTTTTACGTTAAAAAGCGTCAAACAAGCGTTGATCTGCATCAGAAACATAACAATTGAAGATCCCAGCGCGAATTGCAAACGAATCGCTATCTATGCGATATCTCACGTGTTTTACGTTAAAAAGCGTCAAACAAGCGTGGATCTGCATCAGAAACGAAACTATTGAAGTTCCCAGCGCGAATTGCAAACGAAACGCTATCTATGCTATATCTCACGTGTTTTACGTTAAAAAGCGTCGAACAAGCGTTGATCTGCATCAGAAACATAACTATTGAAGATCCCAGCGCGAATTGCAAACGAATCGCTATCTATGCGATATCTCACGTGTTTTACGTTAAAAAGCGTCAAACAAGCGTTGATCTGCATCAGAAACGAAACTATTGAAGTTCCCTGCGCGAATTGCAAATGAATCGTTATCTATGCGATAACTCACGCGTTTTACGTTAAAATGCGTCGAACAAGCGTGGATCTTCATAAGAAACATAACTATTGAAGTTCCCATCGCGAATTGCAAACGTATCGCTATCTATGCGATATCTCACGTGTTTTAGGTTAAAATGCTTCAAACAAGGGTTGATCTGCATCAGAAACGTAACTATTGAATTTCCCAGCGCGAATTGCAAACTAATCGCTATCTATGATATATCTCACGTGTTTTACGTTAAAATGCTTCAAACAATCGATGATGTGCATCAGAAACGTTACTATTGAATTTCCCAGCCCGAATTGCAAATGAATCGTTATCTATGCGATATCTCACGTGTTTTACGTTAAAAAGCGTCGAACAAGCGTTAATCTGCATCAGAAACATTACTATTGAAGATCCCAGAGCGAATTGCAAACGAATCGCTGTCTATGCGATATCTCACGTGTTTTACGTTAAAATGCGTCGAACAAGCGTGGATCTTCATCAGAAACATAACTATTGAAGTTCCCAGCGCGAATTGCAAACGAATCGCTATCTATGCGATATCTCACGTGCTTTACGTTAAAAAGCGTCAAACAAGCGTTGATCTGCATTAGAAACGAAACTATTGTAGTTCCCTGCGCGAATTGCAAATGAATCGTTATCTATGCGATAACTCACGTGTTTTACGTTAAAATGCGTCGAACAAGCGTGGATCTTCATCAAAAACATAACTATTGACGTTCCCAGCGCGAATTGCAAACGAATCGCTATCTATGCGATATCTCACGTGTTTTACGTTAAAATGCTTCAAACAAGGGTTGATCGGCATCAGAAACGTAACTATTGAATTTCCCAGCGCGAATTGCAAACTAATCGCTATCTATGCGATATCTCACGTGTTTTACGTTAAAATGCTTCAAACAAGCGATGATGTGCATCAGAAACGTTACTATTGAATTTCCCAGGCGAATTGCAAATGAATCGTTATCTATGCGATATCTCACGTTTTTTACGTTAAAAAGCGTCGAACATGCGTTGATCTGCATCAGAAACATTACTATTGAAGATCCCAGCGCGAATTGCAAACGTATCGCTATCTATGCGATATCTCACGTGTTTTACGTTAAAAAGCGTCAAACAAACGTTGATCTGCATCAGAAACGAAACTATTGAAGTTCCCTGCGCGAATTGCAAATGAATCGTTATCTATGCGATATCTCACGTGTTTTACGTTAAAAAGCGTCGAACAAGCGTTGATCTGCATCAGAAACATAACTATTGAAGATCCCAGCGCGAATTGCAAACGAATCGCTATCTATGCGATATCTCACGTGTTTTACGTTAAAAAGCGTCAAACAAGCGTTGATCCGCATCAGAAACGAAACTATTGAAGTTCCCTGCGCGAATTGCAAATGAATCGTTATCTATGCGATATCTCACGTGTTTTACGTTAAAAAGCGTCGAACAAGTGTTGATCTGCATCAGAAACGTTACTATTGAAGATCCCAGCGCGAATTGCAAACGAATCGCTATCTATGCGATATCTCACGTGTTTTACGTTAAAAAGCGTCAAACAAGCGTGGATCTGCATCAGAAACGAAACTATTGAAGTTCCCAGCGCGAATTGCAAACGAATCGCTATCTATGCGATATCTCACGTGTTTTACGTTAAAAAGCGTCGAACAAGCGTTGATCTGCATCAGAAACATAACTATTGAAGATCCCAGCGCGAATTGCAAACGAATCGCTATCTATGCGATAACTCACGTGTTTTACGTTAAAAAGCGTCAAACAAGCGTTGATCTGCATCAGAAACGAAACTATTGAAGTTCCCTGCGCGAATTGCAAATGAAACGTTATCTATGCGATAACTCACGTGTTTTACGTTAAAATGCGTCGAACAAGCGTGGATCTTCATAAGAAACATAACTATTGAAGTTCCCAGCGCGAATTGCAAACGAATCGCTATCTATGCGATATCTCACGTGTTTTACGTTAAAATGCTTCAAACAAGGGTTGATCTACGTCAGAAACGTAACTATTGAATTTCCCAGCGCGAATTGCAAACTAATCGCTATCTATGCGATATCTCACGTGTTTTACGTTAAAATGCTTCAAACAAGCGATGATGTGCATCAGAAACGTTACTATTGAATTTCCCAGGCCGAATTGCAAATGAATCGTTATCTATGCGATATCTCACGTGTTTTACGTTAAAAAGCGTCGAACAAGCGTTGATCTGCATCAGAAACATTACTATTGAAGATCCCAGAGCGAATTGCAAACGAATCGCTATCTATGCGACATCTCACGTGTTTTACGTTAAAATGCGTCGAACAAGCGTGGATCTTCATGAGAAACATAACTATTGAAGTTCCCAGCGCGAATTGCAAACGAATCGCTATCTATGCGATATCTCACGTGTTTTACGTTAAAATGCTTCAAACGAGGGTTGATCGACATCAGAAACGTAACTATTGAATTTCCCAGCGCGAATTGCAAACGAATCGCTATCTATGCGATATCTCACGTGTTTTACGTTAAAAAGCGTCAAACAAGCGTTGATCTGCATCAGAAACGAAACTATTGAAGTTCCCTGCGCGAATTGCAAATGAATCGTTATCTATGCGATATCTCACGTGTTTTACGTTAAAAAGCGTCGAACAAGCGTTGATCTGCATCAGAAACATAACTATTGTAGATCCCAGCGCGAATTGCAAACGAATCGCTTTCTATGCGATATCTCACGTGTTTTACGTTAAAAAGCGTCAAACAAGCGTTGATACGCATCAGAAACGAAACTATTGAAGTTCCCTGCGCGAATTGCAAATGAATCGTTATCTATGCGATATCTCACGTGTTTTACGTTAAAAAGCGTCGAACAAGTGTTGATCTGCATCAGAAACGTTACTATTGAAGATCCCAGCGCGAATTGCAAACGAATCGCTATCTATGCGATATCTCACGTGTTTTACGTTAAAAAGCGTCAAACAAGCGTGGATCTGCATCAGAAACGAAACTATTGAAGTTCCAAGCGCGAATTGCAAACTAATCGCTATCTATGCGATATCTCACGTGTTTTACGTTAAAATGCTTCAAACAAGCGATGATGTGCATCAGAAACGTTACTATTGAATTTCCCAGCCCGAATTGCAAATGAATCGTTATCTATGCGATATCTCACGTGTTTTACGTTAAAAAGCGTCGAACAAGCGTTGATCTGCATCAGAAACATAACTATTGAAGATCCCAGCGCGAATTGCAAACGAATCGCTATCTATGCGATATCTCACGTGTTTTACGTTAAAAAGCGTCAAACAAGCGTTGATCTGCATCAGAAACGAAACTATTGAAGTTCCCTGCGCGAATTGCAAATGAATCTTTATCTATGCGATAACTCACGCGTTTTACGTTAATATGCGTCGAACAAGCGTGGATCTTCATAAGAAACATAACTATTGAAGTTCCCAGCGTGAATTGCAAACGAATCGCTATCTATGCGATATCTCACGTGTTTTACGTTAAAATGCTTCAAACAAGGGTTGATCTGCATCAGAAACGTAACTATTGAATTTCCCAGCGCGAATTGCAAACTAATCGCTATCTATGCGATATCTCACGTGTTTTACGTTAAAATGCTTCAAACAAGCGATGATGTGCATCAGAAACGTTACTATTGATTTTCCCAGCCCGAATTGCAAATGAATCGTTATCTATGCGATATCTCACGTGTTTTACGTTAAAAAGCGTCGAACAAGCGTTGATCTGCATCAGAAACATTACTATTGAAGATCCCAGAGCGAATTGCAAACGAATCGCTATCTATGCGATATCTCACGTGTTTTACGTTAAAATGCGTCGAACAAGCGTGGATCTTCATAAGAAACATAACTATTGAAGTTCCCAGCGCGAATTGCAAACGAATCGCTATCTATGCGATATCTCACGTGTTTTACGTTAAAATGCTTCAAACAAGGGTTGATCTGCATCAGAAACGTAACTATTGAATTTCCCAACGCGAATTGCAAACTAATCGCTATCTATGCGATATCTCACGTGTTTTACGTTAAAATGCTTCAAACAAGCGATGATCTGCATCAGAAACGTTACTATTGAATTTCCCAGCCCGAATTGCAAATGAATCGTTATCTATGCGGTATCTCACGTGTTTTACGTTTAAAAACGTCAAACAAGCGTGGATCTGCATCAGATACATAACTATTGAAGTTCCCAGCGCGAATTGCAAACGAATCGCTATCTATGCGATATCTCACGTGTTTTACGTTAAAAAGCGTCAAACAAGCGTTGATCTGCATCAGAAACGAAACTATTGAAGTTCCCTGCGCGAATTGCAAATGAATTGTTATCTATGCGATAACTCACGTGTTTTACGTTAAAATGCGTCGAACAAGCGTGGATCTTCATCAGAAACATAACTATTGACGTTCCCAGCGCGAATTGCAAACGAATCGCTATCTATGCGATATCTCACGTGTTTTACGTTAAAATGCTTCAAACAAGGGTTGATCGACATCAGAAACGTAACTATTGAATTTCCCAGCGCGAATTGCAAACTAATCGCTATCTATGCGATATCTCACGTGTTTTACGTTAAAATGCTTCAAACAAGCGATGATGTGCATCAGAAACGTTACTATTGATTTTCCCAGGCGTATTGCAAATGAATCGTTATCTATGCGATATCTCACGTTTTTTACGTTAAAAAGCGTCGAACATGCGTTGATCTGCATCAGAAACATTACTATTGAAGATCCCAGCGCGAATTGCAAACGTATCGCTATCTATGCGATATCTCACGTGTTTTACGTTAAAAAGCGTCAAACAAGCGTTGATCTGCATCAGAAACGAAACTATTGAAGTTCCCTGCGCGAATTGCAAATGAATCGTTATCTATGCGATAACTCACGCGTTTTACGTTAAAATGCGTCGAACAAGCGTGGATCTTCATAAGAAACATAACTATTGAAGTTCCCAGCGCGAATTGCAAACGAATCGCTATCTATGCGATATCTCACGTGTTTTACGTTAAAATGCTTCAAACAAGGGTTGATCTGCATCAGAAACGTAACTATTGAATTTCCCAGCGCGAATTGCAAACTAATCGCTATCTATGCGATATCTCATGTGTTTTACGTTAAAATGCTTCAAACAAGCGATGATCTGCATCAGAAACGTTACTATTGAATTTCCCAGCCCGAATTGCAAATGAATCGTTATCTATGCGGTATCTCACGTGTTTTACGTTTAAAAACGTCAAACAAGCGTGGATCTGCATCAGAAACATAACTATTGAAGTTCCCAGCGCGAATTGCAAACGAATCGCTATCTATGCGATATCTCACGTGTTTTACGTTAAAAAGCGTCAAACAAGCGTTGATCTGCATCAGAAACGAAACTATTGAAGTTCCCTGCGCGAATTGCAAATGAATCGTTATCTATGCGATAACTCACGTGTTTTACGTTAAAATGCGTCGAACAAGCGTGGATCTTCACCAGAAACATAACTATTGACGTTCCCAGCGCGAATTGCAAACGAATCGCTATCTATGCGATATCTCACGTGTTTTACGTTAAAATGCTTCAAACAAGGGTTGATCGACATCAGAAACGTAACTATTGAATTTCCCAGCGCGAATTGCAAATTAATAGCTATCTATGCGATATCTCACGTGTTTTACGTTAAAATGCTTCAAACAAGCGATGATGTGCATCAGAAACGTTACTATTGAATTTCCCAGGCGAATTGCAAATGAATCGTTATCTATGCGATATCTCACGTTTTTTACGTTAAAAAGCGTCGAACATGCGTTGATCTGCATCAGAAACATTACTATTGAAGATCCCAGCGCGAATTGCAAACGTATCGCTATCTATGCGATATCTCACGTGTTTTACGTTAAAAAGCGTCAAACAAGCGTTGATCTGCATCAGAAACGAAACTATTGAAGTTCCCTGCGCGAATTGCAAATGAATCGTTTTCTATGCGATAACTTACGTGTTTTACGTTAAAATGCGTCGAACAAGCGTGGATCTTCATCAGAAACGAAACTATTGAAGTTCCCTGCGCGAATTGCAAATGAATCGTTATCTATGCGATATCTCACGTGTTTTACGTTAAAAAGCGTCAAACAAGCGTTGATCTGCATCAGAAACATAACTATTGAAGATCCCAGCGCGAATTGCAAACGAATCGCTATCTATGCGATATCTCACGTGTTTTACGTTAAAAAGCGTCAAACAAGCGTGGATCTGCATCAGAAACGAAACTATTGAAGTTCCCAGCGCGAATTGCAAACGAAACGCTATCTATGCTATATCTCACGTGTTTTACGTTAAAAAGCGTCGAACAAGCGTTGATCTGCATCAGAAACATAACTATTGAAGATCCCAGCGCGAATTGCAAACGAATCGCTGTCTATGCAATATCTCACGTGTTTTACGTTAAAAAGCGTCAAACAAGCGTTGATCTGCATCAGAAACGAAACTATTGAAGTTCCCTGCGCGAATTGCAAATGAATCGTTATCTATGCGATAACTCACGTGTTTTACGTTAAAATGCGTCGAACAAGCGTGGATCTTCATAAGAAACATAACTATTGAAGTTCCCAGCGTGAATTGCAAACGTATCGCTATCTATGCGATATCTCACGTGTTTTACGTTAAAATGCTTCAAACAAGGGTTGATCTGCATCAGAAACGTAACTATTGAATTTCCCAGCGCGAATTGCAAACTAATCGCTATCTATGCGATATCTCACGTGTTTTATGTTAAAATGCTTCAAACAAGCGATGATGTGCATCAGAAACGTTACTATTGAATTTCCCAGCCCGAATTGCAAATGAATCGTTATCTATGCGATATCTCACGTGTTTTACGTTAAAAAGCGTCGAACAAGCGTTGATCTGCATCAGAAACATTACTATTGAAGATCCCAGAGCGAATTGCAAACGAATCGCTGTCTATGCGATATCTCACGTGTTTTACGTTAAAATGCGTCGAACAAGCGTGGATCTTTATCAGAAACATAACTATTGAAGTTCCCAGCGCGAATTGCAAACGAATCGCTATCTATGCGATATCTCACGTGCTTTACGTTAAAAAGCGTCAAACAAGCGTTGATCTGCATCAGAAACGAAACTATTGAAGTTCCCTGCGCGAATTGCAAATGAATCGTTATCTATGCGATAACTCACGTGTTTTACGTTAAAATGCGTCGAACAAGCGTGGATCTTCATCAGAAACATAACTATTGACGTTTCCAGCGCGAATTGCAAACGAATCGCTATCTATGCGATATCTCACGTGTTTTACGTTAAAATGCTTCAAACAAGGGTTGATCGACATCAGAAACGTAACTATTGAATTTCCCAGCGCGAATTGCAAACTAATCGCTATCTATGCGATATCTCACGTGTTTTACGTTAAAATGCTTCAAACAAGCGATGATGTGCATCAGAAACGTTACTATTGCATTTCCCAGGCGAATTGCAAATGAATCGTTATCTATGCGATATCTCACGTTTTTTACGTTAAAAAGCGTCGAACATGCGTTGATCTGCATCAGAAACATTACTATTGAAGATCCCAGCGCGAATTGCAAACGTATCGCTATCTATGCGATATCTCACGTGTTTTACGTTAAAAAGCGTCAAACAAGCGTTGATCTGCATCAGAAACGAAACTATTGAAGTTCCCTGCGCGAATTGCAAATGAATCGTTATCTATGCGATATCTCACGTGTTTTACGTTAAAAAGCGTCAAACAAGCTTTGATCTGCATCAGAAACGAAACTATTGAAGTTCCCGGCGCGAATTGCAAATGAATCGTTTTCTATGCGATAACTTACGTGTTTTACGTTAAAATGCGTCGAACAAGCGTGGATCTTCATCAGAAACGAAACTATTGAAGTTCCCTGCGCGAATTGCAAATGAATCGTTATCTATGCGATATCTCACGTGTTTTACGTTAAAAAGCGTCGAACAAGCGTTGATCTGCATCAGAAACATAACAATTGAAGATCCCAGCGCGAATTGCAAACGAATCGCTATCTATGCGATATCTCACGTGTTTTACGTTAAAAAGCGTCAAACAAGCGTTGATCCGCATCAGAAACATAACTATTGAAGTTCCCAGCGCGAATTGCAATTGAATCGCTATCTATGCGATATCTCACGTGTTTTACGTTAAAATGCTTCAAACAAGGATTGATCTGCATCAGAAACGTAACTATTGAATTTCCCAGCGTGAATTGCAAATGAATCGTTATCTATGCGATATCTCACGTGTTTTACGTTAAAAAGCGTCGAACAAGTTTTGATCTGCATCAGAAACGTTACTATTGAAGATCCCAGCGCGAATTGCAAACTAATCGCTATCTATGCGATATCTCACGTGTTTTACGTTAAAATGCTTCAAACAAGCGATGATGTGCATCAGAAACGTTACTATTGAATTTCCCAGCCCGAATTGCAAATGAATTGTTATCTATGCGATATCTCACGTGTTTTACGTTAAAAAGCGTCGAACAAGCGTTGATCTGCATCAGAAACATTACTTTTGAAGATAACAGCGCGAATTGCAAACAAATCGCTATCTATGCGATATCTCACTTGTTTTACGTTAAAAAGCGTCAAACAAGCGTTTATCTGCATCAGAAACGAAACTATTGAAGTTCCCTGCGCGAATTGCAAATGAATCGTTATCTGTGCGATATCTCACGTGTTTTACGTTAAAAAGCGTCAAACAAGCGTTGATCTGCATCAGAAACGAAACTATTGAATTTCCCTGCGCGAATTGCAAATGAATCGTTTTCTATGCGATAACTCACGTGTTTTACGTTAAAATGCGTCGAACAAGCGTGGATCTTCATCAGAAACGAAACTATTGAAGTTCCCTGCGCGAATTGCAAATGAATCGTTATCTATGCGATATCTCACGTGTTTTACGTTAAAAAGCGTCGTTCAAGCGTTGATCTGCATCAGAAACATAATTATTGAAGATCCCAGCGCGAATTGCAAACGAATCGCTATCTATGAGATATCTCACGTGTTTTACGTTAAAAAGCGTCAAACAAGCGTTGATCCGCATCAGAAACGAAACTATTGAAGTTCCCTGCGCGAATTGCAAATGAATCTTTATCTATGCGATAACTCACGTGTTTTACGTTAAAATGCGTCGAACAAGCGTTGATCTTCGTCAGAAACTTAACTATTGAAGTTCCCAGCGCGAATTGCAAACGAATCGCTATCTATGCGATATCTCACGTGTTTTACGTTAAAATGCTTCAAACAAGGGTTGATCTGCATCAGAAACGTAACTATTGAATTTCCCAGCACGAATTGCAAATGAATCGTTATCTATGCGATATCTCACGTGTTTTACGTTAAAAAGCGTCGAACAAGCGTTGATCTGCATCAGAAACATAACTATTGAAGATCCCAGCGCGAATTGCAAACGAAACGCTATCTATGCGATATATCACGTGTTTTACGTTAAAAAGCGTCAAACAAGCGTGGATCTTCATCAGAAACGAAACTATTGACGTTTACAGCGAGAATTGCAAATTAATCGTTATCTATGCGATATCTCACGTGTTTTACGTTAAAAAGCGTCAAACAAGCGTTGATCTGCATCAGAAACGAAACTATTGAAGTTCCCTGCGCGAATTGCAAATGAATCATTATCTATGCGATAACTCACGTGTTTTACGTTAAAATGCGTCGAACAAGCGTGGATCTTCATCAGAAACACAACTATTGAAGTTCCCAGCGCGAATTGCAAACGAATCGCTATCTATGCTCTATCTCACGTGTTTTAAAATGCTTCAAACAAGGGTTGATCTGCATCAGAAACGTAACTATTGAATTTCCCAGCACGAATTGCAAATGAATCGTTATCTATGCGATATCTCACGTGTTTTACGTTAAAAAGCGTCGAACAAGTGTTGATCTGCATCAGAAACATTACTATTGAAGATCCCAGCGCGAATTGCAAACGAATCGCTATCTATGCGATATCTCACGTGTTTTACGTTAAAAAGCGTCAAACAAGCGTGGATCTGCATCAGAAACGAAACTATTGAAGTTCCCAGCGCGAATTGCAAACGAATCGCTATCTATGCGATATCTCACGTGTTTTACGTTAAAAAGCGTCGAACAAGCGTTGATCTGCATCAGAAACATAACTATTGAAGATCCCAGCGCGAATTGCAAACGAATCGCTATCTATGCGATATCTCACGTGTTTTACGTTAAAAAGCGTCAAACAAGCGTTGATCTGCATCAGAAACGAAACTATTGAAGTTCCCTGCGCGAATTTCAAATGAATCGTTATCTATGCAGTAACTCACGTGTTTTACGTTAAAATGCGTCGAACAAGCGTGGATCTTCATAAGAAACATAACTATTGAAGTTCCCAGCGCGAATTGCAAACGAATCGCTATCTATGCGATTTCTCACGTGTTTTACGTTAAAATGCTTCAAACAAGCGATGATGTGCATCAGAAACGTTACTATTGAATTTCCCAGCCCGAATTGCAAATGAATCGTTATCTATGCGATATCTCACGTGTTTTACGTTAAAAAGCGTCGAACAAGCGTTGATCTGCATCAGAAACTTAACTATTGAAGTTCCCAGCGCGAATTGCAATCGAATCGCTATCTATGCGATATCTCACGTGTTTTACGTTAAAATGCTTCAAACAAGGGTTGATCTGCATCAGAAACGTAACTATTGAATTTCCCAGCACGAATTGCAAATGAATCGTTATCTATGCGATATCTCACGTGTTTTACGTTAAAAAGCGTCGAACAAGCGTTGATCTGCATCAGAAACATAACTATTGAAGTTCCCTGCGCGAATTGCAAATGAATCGTTATCTATGCGATATCTCACGTATTTTACGTTAAAAAGCGTCAAACAAGCGTGGATCTGCATCAGAAACGAAACTATAGAAGTTCCCTGCGCGAATTGCAAACGAATCGCTATCTATGCAATATCTCACGTGTTTTACGTTACAAAGCGTCGAACAAGCGTTGATCTGCATCAGAAACATAATTATTGAAGATCCCAGCGCGAATTGCAAACGAATCGCTATCTATGCTAAATCTCACGTGTTTTACGTTAAAAAGCGTCGAACAAGCGTCGTTCTGCATCAGAAACATAACTATTGAAGTTCCCTGCGCGAATTGCAAATGAATCGTTATCTATGCGATATCTTACGTGTTTTAAGTTAAAAAGCGTCAAACAAGCGTGGATCTGCATCAGAAACGAAACTATTGAATTTCCCAGCGCGAAATGCAAACGAATCGCTATCTATGCGATATCTCACGTGTTTTACGTTAAAAAGCGTCGAACAAGCGTTGATCTGCATCAGAAACATAACTATTGAAGATCCCAGCGCGAATTGCAAACGAATCGCTATCTATGCGATATCTCACGTATTTTAAGTTAAAAAGCGTCAAACAAGCGTGGATCTGCATCAGAAACGAAACTATTGAAGTTCCCTGCGCGAATTGCAAATGAATCTTTATATATGCGATATCTCACGTGTTTTACGTTAAAAAGGGTGGAACAAGCGTTGATCTGCATCAGAAACATAACTATTTTCAGATCCCAGCGCGAATTGCAAACGAATCGCTATCTATGCGATATCTCACGTGTTTTACGTTAAAAAGCGTCAAACAAGCGTTTATCTGCATCAGAAACGAAACTATTGAAGTTCCCTGCGCGAATTGCAAATGAATCGTTATCTATGCGATAACTCACGTGTTTTACGTTAAAATGCGTCGAACAAGCGTGGATCTTCATCAGAAACATAACTATTGAAGTTCCCAGCGCGAATTGCAAACGAATCGCTATCTATGCGATATCTCACGTGTTTTACGTTAAAATGCTTCAAACAAGGGTTGATCTGCATCAGAAACGTAACTATTGAATTTCCCAGCGCGAATTGCAAACTAATCGCTATCTATGCGATATCTCACGTGTTTTACGTCAAAAAGCGTCAAACAAGCGTTGATCTGCATCAGAAACGAAACTATTGAAGTTCCCTGCGCGAATTGCAAATGAATCTTTATCTATGCGAAATCTCACGTGTTTTACGTTAAAAAGCGTCGAACAAGTGTTGATCTGCATCAGAAACATTACTATTGAAGATCCCAGCGCGAATTGCAAACGAATCGCTATCTATGCGATATCTCACGTGTTTTACGTTAAAAAGCGTCAAACAAGCGTGGATCTGCATCAGAAACGAAACTATTGAAGTTCCCTGCGCGAATTGCAAACGAATCGCTATCTATGCAATATCTCACGTGTTTTACGTTACAAAGCGTCGAACAAGCGTTGATCTGCATCAGAAACATAACTATTGAAGATCCCAGCGCGAATTGCAAACGAATCGCTATCTATGAGATATCTCACGTGTTTTACGTTAAAAAGCGTCAAACAAGCGTTGATCCGCATCAGAAACGAAACTATTGAAGTTCCCAGCGCGAATTGCAAATGAATCTTTATCTATGCGATAACTCACGTGTTTTACGTTAAAATGCGTCGAACAAGCGTTGATCTTCATCAGAAACTTAACTATTGGAGTTCCCAGCGCGAATTGCAAACGAATCGCTATCTATGCGTTATCTCACGTGTTTTACGTTAAAATGCTTCAAACAAGGGTTGATCTGCATCAGAAACGTAACTATTGAATTTCCCAGCACGAATTGCAAATGAATCGTTATCTATGCGATATCTCACGTGTTTTACGTTAAAAAGCGTCGAACAAGCGTTGATCTGCATCAGAAACATAACTATTGAAGATCCCAGCGCGAATTGCAAACGAATCGCTATCTATGCGATATATCACGTGTTTTACGTTAAAAAGCGTCAAACAAGCGTGGATCTTCATCAGAAACGAAACTATTGACGGTTACAGCGAGAATTGCATATTAATCGTTATCTCTGCGATATCTCACGTGTTTTACGTTAAAAAGCGTCAAACAAGCGTTGATCTGCATCAGAAACGAAACTATTGAAGTTCCCTGCGCGAATTGCAAATGAATCGTTATCTATGCGATATCTCACGTGTTTTACGTTAAAATGCGCCGAACAAGCGTGGATCTTCATCAGAAACATAACTATTGAAGTTCCCAGCGCGAATTGCAAACGTATCGCTATCTATGCGATATCTCACGTGTTTTACGTTAAAATGCTTCAAACAAGGGTTGATCTGCATCAGAAACGTAACTATTGAATTTCACAGCGCGAATTGCAAACGAATCGCTATCTATGCGATATCTCACGTGTTTTACGGTAAAAAGCGTCGAACAAGCGTTGATCTGCATCATTAACATAACTATTGAAGTTCCCAGCGCGAATTGCAAACGAATCGCTATCTATGCGATATCTAACGTGTTTTACGTTAAAATGCGCCGAACAAGCGTCGTTCTTCATCAGAAACATAACTATTGAAGTTCCCAGCGCGAATTGCAAACGAATCGCTATCTATGCGATATATCACGTGTTTACGTTAAAAAGCGTCAAACAAGCGTGGATCTTCATCAGAAACAAAACTATTGACGTTTACAGCGAGAATTGCAAATTAATCGTTATCTATGCGATATCTCACGTGTTTTACGTTAAAAAGCGTCAAACAAGTGTTGATCTGCATCAGAAAAGAAACTATTGAAGTTCCCTGCGCGAAATGCAAATGAATCGTTATCTATGCAATAACTCACGTGTTTTACGTTAAAATGCGTCGAACAAGCGTGGATCTTCATCAGAAACATAACTATTGATGTTCCCAGCGCGAATTGCAAATGAATCGTTATCTATGTGATATCTCACGTGTTTTACGTTAAAACACGTCAAACAAGCGGTGATCTGCATAAGAAACGAAACTATTAAAGTTCCCTGCTCGAATTGCAAATGAATCGTTATCTATGCGATATCTCACGTGTTTTACGTTAAAAAGCGTCGAACAAGCGTTGATCTGCATCAGAAACATAACTATTGAAGTTCCCAGCGCGAATTGCAAACGAATCGTTATCTATGCGATATCTCACGTGTTTTACCATAAAATGCTTCAAACAAGCGTTGATCTGCATCAGAAACGTAACTATTGAATTTCCCAGGGCGAATTGCAAACGAATCGCTATCTATGCGACATCTCACGTGTTTTACGTTAAAAAGCGTCGAACAAGCGTCGTTCTGCATCAGAAACATAACTATTGAAGTTCCCTGCGCGAATTGCAAATGAATCGTTATCTATGCGATATCTTACGTGTTTTAAGTTAAAAAGCGTCAAACAAGCGTGGATCTGCATCAGAAACGAAACTATTGAAGTTCCCAGCGCGAAATGCAAACGAATCGCTATCTATGCGATATCTCACGTGTTTTACGTTAAAAAGCGTCGAACAAGCGTTGATCTGCATCAGAAACGAAACTATTGAAGTTCCCTGCGCGAATTGCAAATGAATCGTTATCTATGCGATAACTCACGTGTTTTACGTTAAAATGCGTCGAACAAGCGTGGATCTTCATCAGAAACATAACTATTGAAGTTCCCAGCGCGAATTGCAAACGAATCGCTATCTATGCGATATCTCACGTGTTTTACGTTAAAATGCTTCAAACAAGGGTTGATCTGCATCAGAAACGTAACTATTGAATTTCCCAGCGCGAATTGCAAACTAATCGCTATCTATGCGATATCTCACGTGTTTTACGTTAAAAAGCGTCAAACAAGCGTTGATCTGCATCAGAAACGAAACTATTGAAGTTCCCTGCGCGAATTGCAAATGAATCTTTATCTATGCGAAATCTCACGTGTTTTACGTTAAAAAGCGTCGAACAAGTGTTGATCTGCATCAGAAACATTACTATTGAAGATCCCAGCGCGAATTGCAAACGAATCGCTATCTATGCGATATCTCACGTATTTTACGTTAAAAAGCGTCAAACAAGCGTGGATCTGCATCAGAAACGAAACTATAGAAGTTCCCTGCGCGAATTGCAAACGAATCGCTATCTATGCAATATCTCACGTGTTTTACGTTACAAAGCGTCGAACAAGCGTTGATCTGCATCAGAAACATAATTATTGAAGATCCCAGCGCGAATTGCAAACGAATCGCTATCTATGAGATATCTCACGTGTTTTACGTTAAAAAGCGTCAAACAAGCGTTGATCCGCATCAGAAACGAAACTATTGAAGTTCCCAGCGCGAATTGCAAATGAATCTTTATCTATGCGATAACTCACGTGTTTTACGTTAAAATGCGTCGAACAAGCGTTGATCTTCGTCAGAAACTTAACTATTGAAGTTCCCAGCGCGAATTGCAAACGAATCGCTATCTATGCGATATCTCACGTGTTTTACGTTAAAATGCTTCAAACAAGGGTTGATCTGCATCAGAAACGTAACTATTGAATTTCCCAGCACGAATTGCAAATGAATCGTTATTTATGCGATATCTCACGTGTTTTACGTTAAAAAGCGTCGAACAAGCGTTGATCTGCATCAGAAACATAACTATTGAAGATCCCAGCGCGAATTGCAAACGAATCGCTATCTATACGATATATCACGTGTTTTACGTTAAAAAGCGTCAAACAAGCGTGGATCTTCATCAGAAACGAAACTATTGACGTTTACAGCGAGAATTGCAAATTAATCGTTATCTATGCGATATCTCACGTGTTTTACGTTTAAAAGCGTCAAACAAGCGTTTATCTTCATCAGAAACGAAACTATTGAAGTTCCCTGCGCGAATTGCAAATGAATCATTATCTATGCGGTAACTCACGTGTTTTACGTTAAAATGCGTCGAACAAGCGTGGATCTTCATCAGAAACACAACTATTGAAGTTCCCAGCGCGAATTGCAAACGAATCGCTATCTATGCTCTATCTCACGTGTTTTACGTTAAAATGCTTCAAACAAGGGTTGATCTGCATCAGAAACGTAACTATTGAATTTCCCAGCACGAATTGCAAATGAATCGTTATCTATGCGATATCTCACGTGTTTTACGTTAAAAAGCGTCGAACAAGTGTTGATCTGCATCAGAAACATTACTATTGAAGATCCCAGCGCGAATTGCAAACGAATCGCTATCTATGCGATATCTCACGTGTTTTACGTTAAAAAGCGTCAAACAAGCGTGGATCTGCATCAGAAACGAAACTATTGAAGTTCCCAGCGCGAATTGCAAACGAATCGCTATCTATGCGATATCTCACGTGTTTTACGTTAAAAAGCGTCGAACAAGCGTTGATCTGCATCAGAAACATAACTATTGAAGATCCCAGCGCGAATTGCAAACGAATCGCTATCTATGCGATATCTCACGTGTTTTACGTTAAAAAGTGTCAAACAAGCGTTGATCTGCATCAGAAACGAAACTATTGAAGTTCCCTGCGCGAATTTCAAATGAATCGTTATCTATGCAGTAACTCACGTGTTTTACGTTAAAATGCGTCGAACAAGCGTGGATCTTCATAAGAAACATAACTATTGAAGTTCCCAGCGCGAATTGCAAACGAATCGCTATCTATGCGATTTCTCACGTGATTTACGTTAAAATGCTTCAAACAAGCGATGATGTGCATCAGAAACGTTACTATTGAATTTCCCAGCCCGAATTGCAAATGAATCGTTATCTATGCGATATCTCACGTGTTTTACGTTAAAAAGCGTCGAACAAGCGTTGATCTGCATCAGAAACTTAACTATTGAAGTTCCCAGCGCGAATTGCAAACGAATCGCTATCTATGCGATATCTCACGTGTTTTACGTTAAAATGCTTCAAACAAGGGTTGATCTGCATCAGAAACGAAACTATTGAAGTTCCCTGCGCGAATTGCAAATGAATCTTTATCTATGCGAAATCTCACGTGTTTTACGTTAAAAAGCGTCGAACAAGCGTTGATCTGCATCAGAAACATTACTATTGAAGATCCCAGCGCGAATTGCAAACGAATCGCTATCTATGCGATATCTCACGTGTTTTACGTTAAAAAGCGTCAAACAAGCGTGGATCTGCATCAGAAACGAAACTATTGAAGTTCCCTGCGCGAATTGCAAACGAATCGCTATCTATGCAATATCTCACGTGTTTTACGTTACAAAGCGTCGAACAAGCGTTGATCTGCATCAGAAACATAACTATTGAAGATCCCAGCGCGAATTGCAAACGAATCGCTATCTATGAGATATCTCACGTGTTTTACGTTAAAAAGCGTCAAACAAGCGTTGATCCGCATCAGAGACGAAACTATTGAAGTTCCCAGCGCGAATTGCAAATGAATCTTTATCTATACGATAACTCACGTGTTTTACGTTAAAATGCGTCGAACAAGCGTTGATCTTCGTCAGAAACTTAACTATTGAAGTTCCCAGCGCGAATTGCAAACGAATCGCTATCTATGCGTTATCTCACGTGTTTTACGTTAAAATGCTTCAAACAAGGGTTGATCTGCATCAGAAACGTAACTATTGAATTTCCCAGCACGAATTGCAAATGAATAGTTATCTATGCGATATCTCACGTGTTTTACGTTAAAAAGCGTCGAACAAGCGTTGATCTGCATCAGAAACATAACTATTGAAGATCCCAGCGCGAATTGCAAACGAATCGCTATCTATACGATATATCACGTGTTTTACGTTAAAAAGCGTCAAACAAGCGTGGATCTTCATCAGAAACGAAACTATTGACGGTTACAGCGAGAATTGCATATTAATCGTTATCTCTGCGATATCTCACGTGTTTTACGTTAAAAAGCGTCAAACAAGCGTTGATCTGCATCAGAAACGAAACTATTGAAGTTCCCTGCGCGAATTGCAAATGAATCGTTATCTGTGCGATATCTCACGTGTTTTACGTTAAAATGCGCCGAACAAGCGTGGATCTTCATCAGAAACATAACTATTGAAGTTCCCAGCGCGAATTGCAAACGAATCGCTATCTATGCGATATATCACGTGTTTTATGTTAAAATGCTTAAAACAAGGGTTGATCTGCATCAGAAACGTAACTATTGAATTTCACAGCGCGAATTGCAAACGAATCGCTATCTATGCGATATCTCACGTGTTTTACGTTAAAAAGCGTCGAACAAGCGTTGATCTGCATCATTAACATAACTATTGAACATCCCAGCGCGAATTGCAAACGAATCGTTATCTATGCGATATCTCACGTGTTTTACGTTAAAATGCGTCAAACAAGCGTGGATCTTCATCAGAAACAAAACTATTGACGTTTACAGCGAGAATTGCAAATTAATCGTTATCTATGCGATATCTCACGTGTTTTACGTTAAAAAGCGTCAAACAAGTGTTGATCTGCATCAGAAAAGAAACTATTGAAGTTCCCTGCGCGAAATGCAAATGAATCGTTATCTATGCAATAACTCACGTGTTTTACGTTAAAATGCGTCGAACAAGCGTGGATCTTCATCAGAAACATAACTATTGATGTTCCCAGCGCGAATTGCAAATGAATCGTTATCTATGTGATATCTCACGTGTTTTACGTTAAAACACGTCAAACAAGCGGTGATCTGCATAAGAAACGAAACTATTAAAGTTCCCTGCTCGAATTGCAAATGAATCGTTATCTATGCGATATCTCACGTGTTTTACGTTAAAAAGCGTCGAACAAGCGTTGATCTACATCAGAAACATAACTATTGAAGTTCCCAGCGCGAATTGCAAACGAATCGTTATCTATGCGATATCTCACGTGTTTTACCATAAAATGCTTCAAACAAGCGTTGATCTGCATCAGAAACGTAACTATTGAATTTCCCAGGGCGAATTGCAAACGAATCGCTATCTATGCGACATCTCACGTGTTTTACGTTAAAAAGCGTCGAACAAGCGTCGTTCTGCATCAGAAACATAACTATTGAAGTTCCCTGCGCGAATTGCAAATGAATCGTTATCTATGCGATATCTTACGTGTTTTAAGTTAAAAAGCGTCAAACAAGCGTGGATCTGCATCAGAAACGAAACTATTGAATTTCCCAGCGCGAAATGCAAACGAATCGCTATCTATGCGATATCTCACGTGTTTTACGTTAAAAAGCGTCGAACAAGCGTTGATCTGCATCAGAAACATAACTATTGAAGATCCCAGCGCGAATTGCAAACGAATCGCTATCTATGCGATATCTCACGTGTTTTACGTTAAAAAGCGTCAAACAAGCGTGGATCTGCATCAGAAACGAAACTATTGAAGTTCCCTGCGCGAATTGCAAATGAATCTTTATCTATGCGATATCTCACGTGTTTTACGTTAAAAAGGGTCGAACAAGCGTTGATCTGCATCAGAAACATAACTATTTTCAGATCCCAGCGCGAATTGCAAACGAATCGCTATCTATGCGATATCTCACGTGTTTTACGTTAAAAAGCGTCAAACAAGCGTTGATCTGCATCAGAAACGAAACTATTGAAGTTCCCTGCGCGAATTGCAAATGAATCGTTATCTATGCGATAACTCACGTGTTTTACGTTAAAATGCGTCGAACAAGCGTGGATCTTCATCAGAAACATAACTATTGAAGTTCCCAGCGCGAATTGCAAACGAATCGCTATCTATGCGATATCTCACGTGTTTTACGTTAAAATGCTTCAAACAAGGGTTGATCTGCATCAGAAACGTAACTATTGAATTTCCCAGCGCGAATTGCAAACTAATCGCTATCTATGCGATATCTCACGTGTTTTACGTTAAAAAGCGTCAAACAAGCGTTGATCTGCATCAGAAACGAAACTATTGAAGTTCCCTGCGCGAATTGCAATTGAATCTTTATCTATGCGAAATCTCACGTGTTTTACGTTAAAAAGCGTCGAACAAGTGTTGATCTGCATCAGAAACATTACTATTGTAGATCCCAGCGCGAATTGCAAACGAATCGCTATCTATGCGATATCTCACGTATTTTACGTTAAAAAGCGTCAAACAAGCGTGGATCGGCATCAGAAACGAAACTATAGAAGTTCCCTGCGCGAATTGCAAACGAATCGCTATCTATGCAATATCTCACGTGTTTTACGTTACAAAGCGTCGAACAAGCGTTGATCTGCATCAGAAACATAATTATTGAAGATCCCAGCGCGAATTGCAAACGAATCGCTATCTATGAGATATCTCACGTGTTTTACGTTAAAAAGCGTCAAACAAGCGTTGATCCGCATCAGAAACGAAACTATTGAAGTTCCCAGCGCGAATTGCAAATGAATCTTTATCTATGCGATAACTCACGTGTTTTACGTTAAAATGCGTCGAACAAGCGTTGATCTTCGTCAGAAACTTAACTATTGAAGTTCCCAGCGCGAATTGCAAACGAATCGCTATCTATGCGTTATCTCACGTGTTTTACGTTAAAATGCTTCAAACAAGGGTTGATCTGCATCAGAAACGTAACTATTGACTTTCCCAGCACGAATTGCAAATGAATCGTTATCTATGCGATATCTCACGTGTTTTACGTTAAAAAGCGTCGAACAAGCGTTGATCTGCATCAGAAACATAACTATTGAAGATCCCAGCGCGAATTGCAAACGAATCGCTATCTATGCGATATATCACGTGTTTTACGTTAAAAAGCGTCAAACAAGCGTGGATCTTCATCAGAAACGAAACTATTGACGTTTACAGCGAGAATTGCAAATTAATCGTTATCTATGCGATATCTCACGTGTTTTACGTTAAAAAGCGTCAAACAAGCGTTTATCTTCATCAGAAACGAAACTATTGAAGTTCCCTGCGCGGATTGCAAATGAATCATTATCTATGCGGTAACTCACGTGTTTTACGTTAAAATGCGTCGAACAAGCGTGGATCTTCATCAGAAACACAACTATTGAAGTTCCCAGCGCAAATTGCAAACGAATCGCTATCTATGCGTTATCTCACGTGTTTTACGTTAAAATGCTTCAAACAAGGGTTGATCTGCATCAGAAACGTAACTATTGAATTTCCCAGCACGAATTGCAATCGAATCGCTATCTATGCGATATCTCACGTGTTTTACGTTAAAATGCTTCAAACAAGGGTTGATCTGCATCAGAAACGTAACTATTGAATTTCCCAGCACGAATTGCAAATGAATCGTTATCTATGCGATATCTCACGTGTTTTACGTTAAAAAGCGTCGAACAAGTGTTGATCTGCATCAGAAACATAACTATTGAAGTTCCCTGCGCGAATTGCAAATGAATCGTTATCTATGCGATATCTTACGTGTTTTAAGTTAAAAAGCGTCAAACAAGCGTGGATCTGCATCAGAAACGAAACTATTGAAGTTCCCAGCGCGAAATGCAAACGAATCGCTATCTATGCGATATCTCACGTGTTTTACGTTAAAAAGCGTCGAACAAGCGTTGATCTGCATCAGAAACATAACTATTGAAGATCCCAGCGCAAATTGCAAACGAATCGCTATCTATGCGATATCTCACGTGTTTTACGTTAAAAAGCGTCGAACAAACGTTGATCTGCATCAGAAACATAACTATTGAAGTTTCAAGCACAAATTGCAAATGAATCGTTATCTATGCGATATCTTACCTGTTTTACGTTAAGAAGCGTCAAACAAGCGTGGATCTGCATCAGAAACGAAACTATTGAAGTTCCCAGCGCGAATTGCAAATGAATCGTTATCTATGTAATATCTCACGTGTTTTACGTTAAAACACGTCAAACAAGCGGTGATCTGCATAAGAAACGAAACTATTAAATTTCCCAGCTCGAATTGCAAATGAATCGTTATGTATGCGATATCTTACGTGTTTTACGTTAAAAAGCGTCGAACAAGCGTTGATCTGCATCAGAAACATAACTATTGAAGTTCCCAGCGCGAATTGCAAACTAATCGCTATCTATGCGTTATCTCATGTGTTTTACGTTAAAATGCTTCAAATAAGCGATGATCTGCATCAGAAACGTTACTATTGAATTTCCCAGCCCGAATTGCAAATGAATCGTTATCTATGCGATATCTCACGTGTTTTACGTTAAAAAGCGTCGAACATGCGTTGATCTGCATCAGAAACATAACTATTGAAGATCCCAGCGCGAATTGCAAACGAATCGCTATCTATGCGATATCTCACGTGTTTTACGTTAAAAAGCGTCGAACAAACGTTGATCTGCATCAGAAACATAACTATTGAAGTTTCAAGCACAAATTGCAAATGAATCGTTATCTATGCGATATCTTACCTGTTTTACGTTAAGAAGCGTCAAACAAGCGTGGATCTGCATCAGAAACGAAACTATTGAAGTTCCCAGCGCGAATAGCAAATGAATCGTTATCTATGTGATATCTCACGTGTTTTACGTTAAAACACGTCAAACAAGCGGTGATCTGCATAAGAAACGAAACTATTAAAGTTCCCCGCTCGAATTGCAAATGAATCGTTATGTATGCGATATCTTACGTGTTTTACGTTAAAAAGCGTCGAACAAGCGTTGATCTGCATCAGAAACATAACTATTGAAGTTCCCAGCGCGAATTGCAAACTAATCGCTATCTATGCGATATCTCATGTGTTTTACGTTAAAATGCTTCAAACAAGCGATGATCTGCATCAGAAACGTTACTATTGAATTTCCCAGCCCGAATTGCAAATGAATCGTTATCTATGCGATATCTCACGTGTTTTACGTTAAAAAGCGTCGAACAAGCGTTGATCTGCATCAGAAACGAAACTATTGAAGTTCCCTGCGCGAATTGCAAATGAATCGTTATCTTTGCGATAACTCACGTGTTTTACGTTAAAAAGCGTCAAACAAGCGTTGATCTGCATCAGAAACGAAACTATTGAAGTTCCCTGCGCGAATTGCAAATGAATCGTTATCTATGCGATATCTCACGTGTTTTACGTTAAAAAGCGTCGAACAAACGTTGATCTGCATCAGAAACGTAGCTATTGAAGTTCCAAGCACAAATTGCAAATGAATCGTTATCTATGCGATATCTTACGTGTTTTACGTTAAGAAGTGTCAAACAAGCGTGGATCTGCATCAGAAACGAAACTATTGAAGTTCCCAGCGCGAATTGAAAACGAATCGCTATCTATGCGATATCTCACGTGTTTTACGTTAAAAAGCGTCGAACAAGCGTTGATCTTCATCAGAAACATAACTATTGAAGATACCAGCGCGAATTGCAAACGAATCGCTATCTATGCGATATCTCACGTGTTTTACGTTAAAAAGCGTCAAACAAGCGTGGATCTTCATCAGAAACGAAACTATTGACGTTTACAGCGAGAATTGCAAATTAATCGTTATCTATGCGATATCTCACGTGTTTTACGTTAAAAAGCGTCAAACAAGCATTGATCTGCATCAGAAACGAAACTATTGAAGTTCCCTGCGCGAATTGCAAATGAATCGTTATCTTTGCGATAACTCACGTGTTTTACGTTAAAAAGCGTCAAACAAGCATTGATCTGCATCAGAAACGAAACTATTGAAGTTCCCTGCGCGAATTGCAAATGAATCGTTATCTATGCGATATCTCACGTGTTTTACGTTAAAAAACGTCAAACAAGCGTGGATCTGCATCAGAAACGAAACTATTGAAGTTCCCAGCGCGAATTGCAAACGAATCGCTATCTATGCGATATCTCACGTGTTTTACGTTAAAAAGCGTCGAACAAGCGTTGATCTGCATCAGAAACATAACTATTGAAGTTCCAAGCACAAATTGCAAATGAATCGTTATCTATGCGATATCTTACGAGTTTTACGTTAAGAAGCGCCAAACAAGCGTGGATCTGCATCAGAAACGAAACTATTGAAGTTCCCTGCGCGAATTGCAAATGAATCTTTATCTATGCGATATCTCACGTGTTTTACGTTAAAAAGCGTCGAACAAGCGTTGATCTGCATCAGAAACATAACTATTGAAGATCCCAGCGTGAATTGCAAACGAATCGCTATCTATGCGATATCACACGTGTTTTACGTTAAAAAGCGTCAAACAAGCGTGGATCTTCATCAGAAACGAAACTATTGACGTTTACAGCGAGAATTGCAAATTAATCGTTATCTATGCGATATCTCACGTGTTTTACGTTAAAAAGCGTCAAACAAGCGTTGATCTGCATCAGAAACGAAACTATTGAAGTTCCCTGCGCGAATTGCAAATGAATCATTATCTATGCGATAACTCACGTGTTTTACGTTAAAATGCGTCGAACAAGCGTGGATCTTCATCAGAAACACAACTATTGAAGTTCCCAGCGCGAATTGCAAACGAATCGCTATCTATGCTCTATCTCACGTGTTTTACGTTAAAATGCTTCAAACAAGGGTTGATCTGCATCAGAAACATTACTATTGAAGATCCCAGCGCGAATTGCAAACGAATCGCTATCTATGCGATATCTCACGTGTTTTACGTTAAAAAGCGTCAAACAAGCGTGGATCTTCATCAGAAACGAAACTATTGAAGTTCCCAGCGCGAATTGCAAACGAATCGCTATCTATGCGATATCTCACGTGTTTTACGTTAAAAAGCGTCGAACAAGCGTTGATCTGCATCAGAAACATAACTATTGAAGATCCCAGCGCGAATTGCAAACGAATCGCTATCTATGCGATATCTCACGTGTTTTACGTTAAAAAGTGTCAAACAAGCGTTGATCTGCATCAGAAACGAAACTATTGAAGTTCCCTGCGCGAATTGCAAATGAATCGTTATCTATGCGGTAACTCACGTGTTTTACGTTAAAATGCGTCGAACAAGCGTGGATCTTCATAAGAAACATAACTATTGAAGTTCCCAGCGCGAATTGCAAACGAATCGCTATCTATGCGATATCTCACGTGTTTTACGTTAAAATGCTTCAAACAAGGGTTGATCTGCATCAGAAACGTAACTATTGAATTTCCCAGCGCGAATTGCAAACTAATCGCTATCTATGCGATTTCTCACGTGTTTTACGTTAAAATGCTTCAAACAAGCGATGATGTGCATCAGAAACGTTACTATTGAATTTCCCAGCCCGAATTGCAAATGAATCGTTATCTATGCGATATCTCACGTGTTTTACGTTAAAAAGCGTCGAACAAGCGTTGATCTGCATCAGAAACATTACTATTGAAGATCCCAGCGCGAATTGCAAACAAATCGCTATCTATGCGATATCACACGTGTTTTACGTTAAAAAGCGTCAAACAAGCGTGGATCTTCATCAGAAACGAAACTATTGACGTTTACAGCGAGAATTGCAAATTAATCGTTATCTATGCGATATCTCACGTGTTTTACGTTCAAAAGCGTCAAACAAGCGTGGATCTTCATCAGAAACGAAACTATTGACGTTTACAGCGAGAATTGCAAATTAATCGTTATCTATGCGATATCTCACGTGTTTTACGTTAAAAAGCGTCAAACAAGCGTTGATCTGCATCAGAAACGAAACTATTGAAGTTCCCTGCGCGAATTGCGAATGAATCATTATCTATGCGATAACTCACGTGTTTTACGTTAAAATGCGTCGAACAAGCGTGGATCTTCATCAGAAACACAAATATTGAATTTCCCAGCACGAATTGCAAATGAATCGTTATCTATGCGATATCTCACGTGTTTTATGTTAAAAAGCGTCGAACAAGTGTTGATCTGCATCAGAAACATTACTATTGAAGATCCCAGCGCGAATTGCAAACGAATCGCTATCTATGCGATATCTCACGTGTTTTACGTTAAAAAGCGTCAAACAAGCGTGGATCTGCATCAGAAACGAAACTATTGATGTTCCCATCGCGAATTGCAAACGAATCGCTATCTATGCGATATCTCACGTGTTTTACGTTAAAAAGCGTCAAACAAGCGTTGATCTGCATCAGAAACGAAACTATTGAAGTTCCCTGCGCGAATTGCAAATGAATCATTATCTATGCGATAACTCACGTGTTTTACGTTAAAATGCGTCGAACAAGCGTGGATCTTCATCAGAAACACAACTATTGAAGTTCCCAGCGCGAATTGCAAACGAATCGCTATCTATGCTCTATCTCACGTGTTTTACGTTAAAATGCTTCAAACAAGGGTTGATCTGCATCAGAAACATTACTATTGAAGATCCCAGCGCGAATTGCAAACGAATCGCTATCTATGCGATATCTCACGTGTTTTATGTTAAAAAGCGTCAAACAAGCGTGGATCTTCATCAGAAACGAAACTATTGAAGTTCCCAGCGCGAATTGCAAACGAATCGCTATCTATGCGATATCTCACGTGTTTTACGTTAAAAAGCGTCGAACAAGCGTTGATCTGCATCAGAAACATAACTATTGAAGATCCCAGCGCGAATTGCAAACGAATCGCTATCTATGCGATATCTCACGTGTTTTACGTTAAAAAGTGTCAAACAAGCGTTGATCTGCATCAGAAACGAAACTATTGAAGTTCCCTGCGCGAATTGCAAATGAATCGTTATCTATGCGGTAACTCACGTGTTTTACGTTAAAATGCGTCGAACAAGCGTGGATCTTCATCAGAAACATAACTATTGAAGTTCCTAGCGCGAATTGCAAACGAATCGCTATCTATGCGATATCTCACGTGTTTTACGTTAAAATGCTTCAAACAAGGGTTGATCTGCATCAGAAACGTAACTATTGAATTTCCCAGCGCGAATTGCAAACTAATCGCTATCTATGCGATATCTCACGTGTTTTACGTTAAAAAGCGTCAAACAAGCGTTGATCTGCATCAGAAACGAAACTATTGAAGTTCCCTGCGCGAATTGCAAATGAATCTTTATCTATGCGATATCTCACGTGTTTTACGTTAAAAAGCGTCGAACAAGTGTTGATCTGCATCAGAAACATTACTATTGAAGATCCCAGCGCGAATTGCAAACGAATCGCTATCTATGCGATATCTCACGTATTTTACGTTAAAAAGCGTCAAACAAGCGTGGATCTGCATCAGAAACGAAACTATAGAAGTTCCCTGCGCGAATTGCACCGAATCGCTATCTATGCAATATCTCACGTGTTTTACGTTACAAAGCGTCGAACAAGCGTTGATCTGCATCAGAAGCATAACTATTGAAGATCCCAGCGCGAATTGCAAACGAATCGCTATCTATGAGATATCTCACGTGTTTTACGTTAAAAAGCGTCAAACAAGCGTTGATCCGCATCAGAAACGAAACTATTGAAGTTCCCAGCGCGAATTGCAAATGAATCTTTATCTATGCGATAACTCACGTGTTTTACGTTAAAATGCGTCGAACAAGCGTTGATCTTCGTCAGAAACTTAACTATTGAAGTTCCCAGCGCGAATTGCAAACGAATCGCTATCTATGCGTTATCTCACGTGTTTTACGTTAAAATGCTTCAAACAAGGGTTGATCTGCATCAGAAACGTAACTATTGAATTTCCCAGCACGAATTGCAAATGAATCGTTATCTATGCGGTATCTCACGTGTTTTACGTTAAAAAGCGTCGAACAAGCGTTGATCTGCATCAGAAACATAACTATTGAAGATCCCAGCGCGAATTGCAAACGAATCGCTATCTATGCGATATCTCACGTGTTTTACGTTAAAAAGCGTCAAACAAGCGTGGATCTTCATCAGAAACGAAACTATTGACGTTTACAGCGAGAATTGCAAATTAATCGTTATCTATGCGATATCTCACGTGTTTTACGTTAAAAAGCGTCAAACAAGCGTTTATCTTCATCAGAAACGAAACTATTGAAGTTCCCTGCGCGAATTGCAAATGAATCATTATCTATGCGGTAACTCACGTGTTTTACGTTAAAATGCGTCGAACAAGCGTGGATCTTCATCAGAAACACAACTATTGAAGTTCCCAGCGCGAATTGCAAACGAATCGCTATCTATGCGATATCTCACGTGTTTTACGTTAAAATGCTTCAAACAAGGGTTGATCTGCATCAGAAACGTAACTATTGAATTTCCCAGCACGAATTGCAAACGAATCGCTATCTATGCGATATCTCACGTGTTTTACGTTAAAATGCTTCAAACAAGGGTTGATCTGCATCAGAAACGTAACTATTGAATTTCCCAGCACGAATTGCAAATGAATCGTTATCTATGCGATATCTCACGTGTTTTACGTTAAAAAGCGTCGAACAAGTGTTGATCTGCATCAGAAACATAACTATTGAAGTTCCCTGCGCGAATTGCAAATGAATCGTTATCTATGCGATATCTTACGTGTTTTAAGTTAAAAAGCGTCAAACAAGCGTGGATCTGCATCAGAAACGAAACTATTGAAGTTCCCAGCGCGAAATGCAAACGAATCGCTATCTATGCGATATCTCACGTGTTTTACGTTAAAAAGCGTCGAACAAGCGTTGATCTGCATCAGAAACATAACTATTGAAGATCCCAGCGCGAATTGCAAACGAATCGCTATCTATGCGATATCTCACGTGTTTTACGTTAAAAAGCGTCGAACAAACGTTGATCTGCATCAGAAACATAACTATTGAAGTTTCAAGCACAAATTGCAAATGAATCGTTATCTATGCGATATCTTACCTGTTTTACGTTAAGAAGCGTCAAACAAGCGTGGATCTGCATCAGAAACGAAACTATTGAAGTTCCCAGCGCGAATAGCAAATGAATCGTTATCTATGTGATATCTCACGTGTTTTACGTTAAAACACGTCAAACAAGCGGTGATCTGCATAAGAAACGAAACTATTAAATTTCCCCGCTCGAATTGCAAATGAATCGTTATGTATGCGATATCTTACGTGTTTTACGTTAAAAAGCGTCGAACAAGCGTTGATCTGCATCAGAAACATAACTATTGAAGTTCCCAGCGCGAATTGCAAACTAATCGCTATCTATGCGATATCTCATGTGTTTTACGTTAAAATGCTTCAAACAAGCGATGATCTGCATCAGAAACGTTACTATTGAATTTCCCAGCCCGAATTGCAAATGAATCGTTATCTATGCGATATCTCACGTGTTTTACGTTAAAAAGCGTCGAACAAGCGTTGATCTGCATCAGAAACATAACTATTGAAGATCCCAGCGCGAATTGCAAACGAATCGCTATCTATGCGATATCTCACGTGTTTTACGTTAAAAAGCGTCGAACAAACGTTGATCTGCATCAGAAACATAACTATTGAAGTTTCAAGCACAAATTGCAAATGAATCGTTATCTATGCGATATCTTACCTGTTTTACGTTAAGAAGCGTCAAACAAGCGTGGATCTGCATCAGAAACGAAACTATTGAAGTTCCCAGCGCGAATAGCAAATGAATCGTTATCTATGTGATATCTCACGTGTTTTACGTTAAAACACGTCAAACAAGCGGTGATCTGCATAAGAAACGAAACTATTAAAGTTCCCCGCTCGAATTGCAAATGAATCGTTATCTATGCGATATCTTACGTGTTTTACGTTAAAAAGCGTCGAACAAGCGTTGATCTGCATCAGAAACATAACTATTGAAGTTCCCAGAGCGAATTGCAAACTAATCGCTATCTATGCGATATCTCATGTGTTTTACGTTAAAATGCTTCAAACAAGCGATGATCTGCATCAGAAACGTTACTATTGAATTTCCCAGCCCGAATTGCAAATGAATCGTTATCTATGCGATATCTCACGTGTTTTACGTTAAAAAGCGTCGAACAAGCGTTGATCTGCATCAGAAACAAAACTATTGAAGTTCCCTGCGCGAATTGCAAATGAATCGTTATCTATGCGATAACTCACGTGTTTTACGTTAAAAAGCGTCAAACAAGCGTTGATCTGTATCAGAAACGAAACTATTGAAGTTCCCTGCGCGAATTGCAAATGAATCGTTATCTATGCGATATCTCACGTGTTTTACGTTAAAAAGCGTCGAACAAACGTTGATCTGCATCAGAAACGTAGCTATTGAAGTTCCAAGCACAAATTGCAAATGAATCGTTATCTATGCGATATCTTACGTGTTTTACGTTAAGAAGTGTCAAACAAGCGTTGATCTTCATCAGAAACATAACTATTGAAGATACCAGCGCGAATTGCAAACGAATCGCTATCTATGCGATATCTCACGTGTTTTACGTTAAAAAGCGTCAAACAAGCGTGGATCTTCATCAGAAACGAAACTATTGACGTTTACAGCGAGAATTGCAAATTAATCGTTATCTATGCGATATCTCACGTGTTTTACG